>NC_137935.1:6359661-6473849 GCF_963969265.1 Rhamphochromis sp. 'chilingali' | reverse complement strand
AATAATAGAACATGTGATGTTATTTTATTAAGTAATGTAACACTGATGTATGGCTTCTGTTTTTTTTTTCAGAAATATCATGAATAACAAGGTGTTCTACCAACACCCCAATCTGATGAGAGCTCTGGGTATGCATGAGACTGTGATGGAAGTGATGGTCAACGTGTTAGGTGGAGGAGGAGATTCGAAGGTAACTGTGATTTCTTCAAGCCTTTCACTTTCCAGGCCTGCAATTTATAACACAGCACACATCAGACATTATGCATCTGAGAAAAATGTTTGTTTTTTTCTTGCCCAGGAGATTCGATTCCCCCAAATGGTGACCAGCTGCTGTCGTTTCCTGTGTTACTTCTGCCGTATCAGCCGACAGAACCAGCGTTCTATGTTTGACCATCTGAGCTACCTGTTGCAGAACAGCGGTATCGGCTTGGGTGAGTCCCCTGTTACACTGTTTACTGTACTCTGTGTATGGCTTATTATGGACAGATTTTATTTTTAAATCTTTTTTATTTTGAATAATCATGAAACAATTATAATAAAATTTAATTCACTGAAGCATGCAGGTAAGACGTTTCTAAATGAGTTTTAATGTGCTGGGATCTTTATACCAGGTGATGAATGAATAAACTCACTGATTATATCCCTATGTAGGCATGCGTGGATCCACACCCCTGGATGTGGCTGCAGCCTCCTGTATTGACAATAACGAGCTGGCCTTGGCTTTACAAGAGCAGGAACTGGAAATGGTTAGAGAGAAATTTTTTTTTAAAAAAAGGCTATAGTGGAACTGTTATCTGATAATCTCTCCTTTTGGTACTCACACGAGGTAGGTGGTGACATACTTGGCAGGCTGTGGACTGCAGATGTGTCCAATGCTCTTGTCTAAGGGCTACCCTGACATTGGCTGGAATCCTTGTGGCGGCGAGAGATACCTGGATTTCCTCCGCTTTGCTGTCTTCGTTAATGGTTGGCTTTGATTATTTTATAATGATGAGATTTGTAAGTAGTCGCCACTAATATTTACCTCCTCCTACAACCTACTCCCCTTAGGAGAAAGCGTGGAAGAGAATGCCACCGTTGTGGTGCGTCTGCTCATCCGTCGCCCTGAGTGCTTTGGCCCAGCCCTGAGAGGAGAGGGTGGTAATGGCCTGCTGGCTGCAATGGAGGAGGCCATCAAGATATCAGAGGATCCGGCAAGAGATGGGCCCACTGTTAAGAAAGACAGGCGCTTCATGTAAGGGCTGGCGCAGTGGCAGTGAATTCGATTTTTGTTGACAAAATAACACCAACTAACAGCTTAGACAAATCACTGTGTAGTTTCACAGCAGCACAACAAATTTTCTTATAGAAAATAACATTATCTGGATTGGCAGGTTTGGTGGTGAGGAACAGCACGAGGAGAACCGTGTGCATCTGGGAAATGCCATCATGTCCTTTTACTCGGCTCTCATTGATCTGCTGGGTCGCTGTGCCCCAGAGATGCATGTAAGTAGAGCAGCTTTTAACATATTTCTATCCCTCAAACCTCCAGGAAGAGTGGATCTGTGGGTGTTTGATTTGTAGGAGTTAGTTTCATATAGCACAATTTATTTATTTTTTTTATTTGTAGCTGATCCAAGCGGGTAAGGGTGAAGCTCTAAGAATCAGGGCCATCCTGAGGTCTCTGGTGCCTATAGAGGACCTGGTTGGAGTAATCAGCTTACCTGTGCAGATTCCAGCATATGGCAAAGGTTGGATAAAAAGTTATGCTGATACAGGGATGTTTTGTAATAATTTAAAAAATGTGGCGCCCTACTTCATAAGGTTTTTTTTCCTATCTAACCACAGATGGCCAGATTATTGAGCCCAAGATGTCTGCCAGTTTTGTGCCAGACCACAAGGCCTCCATGGTGCTCTTCCTCGACAGAGTGTACGGTATTGATAACCAGGACTTCCTGCTTCATGTGCTTGAGGTTGGCTTCTTGCCTGACATGAGAGCTGCAGCTTCTCTGGATACGGTGAGAAAAAAAAGGCACAGACCTAACAGATAAAATTTCCTTCTGTAAATTCTAGATTTCAGTACAAAGTCTGCATATTGATGTAATTTGCTATAGATTCCCTTTGATATAGTTAATGTATCCGTCTGTCTTTAAGGTAATGCAGTGAGTCTAAGCAGTTTTTTGTCTTCTCTGATTTTAGGCGGCATTCAGCACAACTGAAATGGCCTTGGCTCTGAACCGCTACCTCTGTTCGGCTGTACTGCCTCTTCTTACAAAGTGTGCGCCATTGTTTGCTGGAACAGACCACCGGGCCATCATGATCGACTCCATGCTCCACACAATTTATCGCCTGTCTCGTGGCCGAGCCCTTACCAAGGCTCAGAGGGATGTTATAGAGGAGTGTCTCATGTCCCTCTGCAAGTCAGTATTTAAAAAAACCCTCTCTGTATAGCAAATGCTAAATAAGCAAGCTGAATAACTCCAAAAAGGAAGCCTTTATTTTCTATTTGTTTAACCTTTATTCAGCCTGGGGAGGTTTTCGAGACATTATCTCTTTTACAAGAAAGATCTAATGATAACGGCAAATTCACAACAAATTACAAACTTTGAAGTGAATGATGAAACGTGCCTTTTCAAACAGTTTTAAACTTACGGTGATATCCACAGATACCTTCGACCCTCTATGCTGCAGCATTTGCTTAGACGGCTGGTGTTTGACGTACCCATCCTCAATGAATATGCAAAGATGCCTCTCAAGGTGAGTCTTCTGTATAACAGCGTTCTGTTTGTTTGTTTATATAATCAAATTTTTATATCACATATGAATTGAATTGCTTCAGCTGCTGACCAATCACTATGAGCGCTGTTGGAAGTACTACTGCTTGCCAAATGGATGGGCGAATTTTGGGGTGACTTCTGAGGAGGAGCTGCATCTTTCTCGAAAACTCTTTTGGGGAATCTTCGAATCGTTGGCACACAAGGTGGGAGATGTTGTTAACCTTCCATAAGTGCACATCGTTTAAGTTAAGGAATTACTAACTTGGCTTCTCTAATATGAATTTAAATTCTAGAAATTTGATGCAGAGCTCTTCAAGATTGCCATGCCCTGCCTCTGTGCTATAGCTGGAGCCATCCCCCCTGACTATGTGGATGCCAGCTACTCCTCTCACACTGAGAAAAAGGCCTCTGTGGATGCTGAAGGCAACTTTGATCCAAAACCAGTAGAGACCACCAAGTGAGAACTGAAAGAAAGACTGTTTGATGTTATTTTAGTGCATTATTGCTTTTGGAAGAGAGTCAACGTGTACCTTGTCAGTGATGGATAGTTATAATTACATATTTGAACAGATTTTTTAAAGATTGTTTCCAGTTTCAGTTGTATTTGTCATATGCAAGCTAGCACAGGGTCTATGGAATGCTGGGACTGCCATAATGAATGAATGAATGAATTAATTAATTAATTAAATACACCATTAAATAATTAATTAAATGTGTCAATAATTGAAAAGAATTCATTAAAATGGGAAATAATTGATTAAATAAATATTTAATTAAATTTTATATATTAATTATTTATTTATTTACAATTGTAATCAATTATTGCCACAATTAATTAATTTTTTAATGGTGTATTTAATTAATTCATTATGTCAGTCCTGGCACTCCATAAGGGTCAACATTGCAATAAAATGTATTTGACGAGCAGCAGACAGTCACACAGCAGTTAAAAAAAAAAAAAATATATATATATATATAGTGATCGTGAGAGAGAATATATATATATATATCTATATCTATCTATATATATATATATATATATATATATATATATATATATATATATATATATATATATATATATATATATATATATATATATAAACTGTAGGACAGCTTCTGAGTGCATCCTGTGGAGTGTGGTGTGTGCGTTTAAGTGTTGCTCAAATCTTCAAGTGCAGTTATGAATGTAACTGAAAAGGAAGATATAAACATCTTACATGAAACTACACTGTAATTTCTATAAAGTCATAGTGGCATTCTGAAGTTAAGTTTAGATATTAGATTATTTGAGTAACAGTAAATATGACTAAATTTTCAGCACTATCATCCCAGAGAGACTGGATCCTTTCATCAACAAGTATGCAGAACACACTCATGATAAATGGGCTTTTGAAAAGGTCAGTAATAAGGGAATAATGTAAGCAATAATGTTTTTTAAAGTATTATTTGTAATAATTGCTTAAATCATTTTTCAGATTCAGAACAACTGGACGTATGGAGAGGTGCTAGATGAGAATGCTAAGACTCACCCGATGCTCCGGCCATACAAAACATTCTCTGAAAAGGTAATGATTTTTCACTTGTTTTAGTCTGAAGCTTGAAATTCTGAACACTTAATCATATCTAACCTTTTGTAGTGTCCCTGTGTTCCATTAAATATGAGGATGCCAGATCTTCTTAATTAGTATTCATTACCCATGGACCTTTTGACTATTTTTGCATGATTATTGTTATGGGCATTCATAGTATAGCTTAGTTGTTAATTGTAAAGCCCTCTACCTCCTTTTCTCAGGACAAGGAGATTTATCGTTGGCCCATTAAAGAATCCGTCAAAGCTATGCTAGCATGGGAGTGGACCATAGAGAAAGCAAGGGATGGAGAAGGAGAAGTCGAGAAAAAGGCCGCCGCCACCACCGCCACGCGCAAAATCTCTCAAACTGCTCAGGTAAAAGTCCATATAGGAATGCAAGGTTTTTACATAAGTGTAAAAACAGAACATTTGTGGATCATGCAAAATGAATTTTCTCTTGGCCTAATTAAATTGGGGAAACAATGGAGTTTCTCTTTTACTGAAAAACTTCACATGGACACTGTTACACACAAGATCTTTTTTTAAATTGTCTTCAGGCCACTTATGATCCGAGTCACGGATACAGCCCTCAGCCAGTAGACATCTCAGGAATGGCCCTCTCCAGAGAGCTGCAAGTATGTCTCTTCTGGTCAGATTTTCCCCAGCATTTATAGGTCACACAAGTTGCTCACATACCTTTAAAGAACTAGGTAGAATAATTATTTATTTTCTTTCCACATAGTCTATGGCTGAACAGCTAGCAGAAAACTATCACAACACCTGGGGCAGGAAGAAGAAGTTGGAGCTACAGTCCAAAGGCAAGAGTAGTTTTTATTACAGTAAACTGGGAGTTTTCTTTTTAATGATATGTTGATTTAAAAAATGACTTGTGCCCTTGCTAGGTGGTGGTACTCATCCTTTGCTCGTGCCTTATGACACATTGACGGCTAAGGAGAAGGCCAGAGACAGGGAGAAAGCCCAGGACCTGCTCAAGTTCCTCCAGCTTAATGGATATGCTGTGACGAGGTAAGCTGGAGCTCTCAGAGTTTAAGATTAGAGCTATCCATTTTTCTCTTTCAACTCCTTCCATATTTCCTCCATCTTTTTTTCCACTCCTAGAGGTCTAAAGGATATGGAACAGGACATCTCCTCCATTGAAAAGCGTTTTGCTTATGGCTTCCTTCAGAAGCTTCTTAAATGGATGGACATTGCCCAGGAATTCATCGCTCATCTTGGTACTGTGATTGAACACACATAGATTTTTGTACTTATACTGTGTGCACTGCTGTTTAGACCAGAAATAAAGTCAGAAGTGGTTTAATTATTATTTTTATTTTTTCTAACAGAGGCTGTAGTTAGCAGCGGTAGAGTGGAAAAGTCACCACACGAACAAGAAATCAAATTCTTTGCCAAGGTGAGCTTCTTTATTCGTCGTACTTTTTTTCAGATGTCAGAGGGTGATAGTTGTAACAGAATCCTGTGCTGAAGTTGTAGGGACTGAAAAAACTGCCACAATTTGTGTTTTTGAGAAACACCTTTTATTCTGTAGCTTTACTAAGCAGATACTATTTATAATTGGATATTTTATGCTGGGTTATTTTTTATAGATCCTCTTGCCGCTGGTAAATCAGTACTTCAAGAACCACTGCCTGTACTTTCTCTCCACTCCTGCCAAAGTATTGGGCAGTGGAGGTCATTCCTCAAATAAAGAGAAGGAGATGATTGCCAGGTATGTGTCATAAAACCATATTTTAAAAAAAATCAATCTTACCTTGAATTATGTGTCCTGAAAAAATTGGCATTTCCTTTCCCTTTAGGACAGTGTGATAGTATCTGTCCTCTCCTTCCATGTCCCTCCATCTTTCTCCTGTTGTGTGATATCCATGATCTCCTTTACTTTCCTTTTGCTTTATGTGTACTTCAAACATTTTTCCTGCCTTGTTTCCCCTTACTATACTCCCTTCCTCTCTCCCTTCCTCTTTTCTCCTCCTACCTCAGTATCTTCTGTAAGTTGGCTGCTTTGGTGAGGCACAGAGTATCTCTTTTTGGTAAGGAAATTGCATGATGTCATGCCCTGTCACCATCTCTGTATTTGTTTTCCTGTGTAATTTCTCTTTATTACAGCGTTTTATTTTTTTGCTTCTTCCTCCTCCCTACCTTTACTTTACATACTAATCAAACTAATAAATCATCGTCACCTCCTCCTAACTTACCAGTTCTTCTCTTCTCTGTCTTTAGCTCAGCTTTTGCTTGGCTTTAATGTTTGCTGTAGTTTGTCTTTGATTTAAAAGGTATCCACAAAGTTAGCATGAATGTCTGTGACGGCGTCAGATATCCACTGGTACTGTACTGCAGCTTTGTCGTGTCTTATCATCCTGGCTTATATGAGACAATGAATGCTTTGTTGTCATTTTACTCCCCTTCACCACCATATGTCTTAAGTAGACTGTCATTGTTACATGGCCAGTGGACAGGTGAGCTTGTCTCACCAGCACAATATGATCTTCCACTTTAAACGTGCCTAAATAAAACTCTGTGATGGTGGCATTGCACTTAAGAAACTGTTTTTAACAACTTTTTATGCTCTTTTCTTAAATAATAATTATTGTTGTTTCAGCTATGTATTTAACATTTGTGATTCAGAAGATTCAGACTTTACCGTTGTAGTGTAATTGTGAGTTTGCTCAATATTTCCCAACAAACTGTATACCAGGTTTAGAGCTAATTGTGGCATTTGCAGTAATTTGGGCTCTTGTAGAGCTGAAGGATAGCACTGACAATGCACCTTTTTTGTTATGTTTTCAGGAACGGATGCCCCTGCAGTGGTAAACTGCCTGCACATTCTCTCACGATCACTGGATGCCAGGTAGATCACAATATACCCATAAAACATCCCTATTGCTCCTCAAGCAAAGAGAAAATGGAAACAAACTGTCTGAGATTTTTAGAAAAACGTTTTCTCTGTGTATTCTTTAAGGACTGTTATGAAATCAGGCCCTGAGATTGTGAAAGCCGGCCTGCGTCAGTTCTTTGAGAGCGCTGCGGATGACATTGAGAAGATGGTTGAAAATCTGAAACTGGGCAAGGTGTCCAGTCGAAACCAGGTCAGAGAGGGTTTTCTCTTCTTTTTGCTCACTAAACAAATGTGTTCATGTTTTTCTTGTGAACTGAAATCTGTATTTGTGTGTTGTTTACAGGTTAAGGGTGTAGCACAGAATATCAACTACACCACCACTGCCCTGCTGCCAGTCCTCACTTCACTGTTTGACCACATTGCCCAACACCAGTTTGGTGATGATGTCATGAGTAAGTAGAATGCTTTTGTCCTTTAAATGAACCATTAATGACTTGTTACTCTGGACCAACTCAGAGCTAATGAAGTCTCTTCTCGACATTCTCAGTGGACGACTTGCAGATATCCTGCTATCGTCTAATGTGCAGCATCTACTCTTTGGGCACTGTGAAGACTCCACATGTGGAGAAGTGAGTAGAGACATGGTCTAAAAAAAAGCCTGGAACTAGTTTTACTTTTTTCATTATATATCAGATATCATAACAAGAAACATTTATTTTTCTTTATGCGCATGTATTCTTTCAAAGGTTGATTTTGCATGTGTTATTTCATACAGACATCTTATGAGTATGCATGTTTTTCCTTCCTTTGCAGACAGCGACCAGCTCTTGGCGAGTGTTTGGCCCACTTGGCAGCTGCTATGCCGGTAGCCTTTCTTGAACCAGTGCTAAATGAATTCAACTCATTTTCTGTTTACACGACCAAGACTCCTAGAGAGAGAGCAAGTGAGTTCTTTTACCTTTATGATTCATTTTACATGCTTCAAACTATTAGATAGTGTTCATGCTGAGTTATTTTTCATGTCCGTGATTTCACTCGTCTTTTCTCTCCCCGCTTAGTTCTTGGTCTTCCCAATCAAGTAGAAGAGCTGTGTCCTGACATCCCAGAACTGGAGATTCTGATGAAAGAGATCCATGACCTGGCTGAGTCTGGAGCTCGCTACACAGAAATGCCCCATGTGATTGAGATCACCTTGCCCATGCTGTGCAACTATCTCCCGCGCTGGTGGGAGAGAGGCCCAGAGAACTTCCCCGAGCAGGACGGCCAGCTCTGCACCGCTGTCACCTCCGAGCAACTCAACCAGCTGCTGGGTAGCATCATGAAGATTGTGGTTAACAACCTGGGTATAGATGAAGCCTCTTGGATGAAAAGATTAGCAGGTTAGTGACCAGAGGATTTACAATAAGCCAAAATAATGTCACGTGACACACAGCTATAGTATTGCAGCATATCATAATGTGTAAACAGCTACATTTTCACATGTTACACAACTATTATTTGGAGATGACTGGCAAATGTTTTGTGCCTTGTCCAGTGTTCGCTCAGCCCATTGTCAGCAGGGCTAAACCAGAGATGCTTAAATCCCACTTTATCCCAACCATGGAAAAGCTGAAGAAGCGTGCAGCAAAGGTGGTGGCAGAGGAGGATCATCTGCGCATGGAGGGCAAAACAGAGGTGGACAGCGAAAACGGGACCATTCGAGATGAGTTTGCTGTACTCTGTCGGGACTTGTACGCTCTCTACCCTTTGCTCATTCGCTACGTGGACAACAACAGGTAGCTGAGATTAGCAGCACCTTTATATGAAACACATTTCTGCTTCAGTTTTCTTTTTTTTATTGAAATTAGAAATTTAGGGGAGCATAATATGACGCTTTTTTGTCTTGCAATGAGGCACAATGTTGTTATTGAGGCAGAGGGATGGAACCAGGGAACTAAACCTACAAGAAATAATAAATTCAAAATCTGAACAGTAGAACAGGAAACTCCACAGGAACAATAATTCAAGGTTTTAAAAGAAAGCTCCACTTTCATTTCACCCTTTTTTTTGCTGGTCATGATTCACGTTTAAGAACTATCTATTGCTGCCTGTGTCTGTAGGGCAAGTTGGCTGACTTGTCCAGACCCAGATGCAGAGGAGCTTTTCAGGATGGTGGGAGAGGTCTTCATTTTCTGGTCCAAATCCCACGTAAGTCTTCTGTTTTCTGACATCATATATGTATGCATTTATTCCGTCTCTCGTTTAGCATCTTTATTGTGTTATATATTGCAGAACTTCAAGAGGGAGGAGCAGAACTTCGTGGTGATGAATGAGATCAACAACATGTCCTTCCTGACTGCTGACAGTAAGAGCAAGATGAGCAAGGTACTATCTGAGAGCAAAGGAAATGTAAAAGTAAAACATTGCCTGTTCTCTAGAGGTTTGATTCACCTACTTCCATATCTTGAGTCATAACACATTAAGAAACTAAACTCTAATAATTAATGTTTCACTAACACCACCCATTACAAGCAGAGAAAAGTAACAGGAAGCCCTTCTTGGTGTTTTCTCAGCTGTTATTTCATTGTTTTTCTTTAAGCTGCTGTAGCTTTATGATTATTCTGTAAGTGTTCATTTCAGTCATTTCACAAATAAGTTTCTACAAGAAGACTGATGGGCTGTTACATAAATATTAATATCCTTTTTTTCCCAGGTCTGTGTAAGCGGCAGTATATAGTGTAGTAGTAAGATTGTTGCTAACTGTTTTTTCTCCATATATATCCTGTGTCGGGGTTGGACGCTGGGCCACTAGGCCGGAGATGGAGAGGTTAGACTGTGTTTGTGCACGAGAGCTGTGCTGATCGCATGGCACCCTGAGTTTGCGGAGGCATTTCATCAACTGCTAATAGACAGATCCCAATATTCACACGTATACAAACACACAAACACACACATACAGGGTTTTTCCTCTTAGGAGAGACTTCACTACACATCTATGAGTGAATGAATGAAGTGTGAGATTATATTATACACAAATATATTAGTGATGTTTTTTAGGAGTAAAGAATGTGAGTGTGAATGTGTCGCAAACATATGCTTTTATGTGTGTCTGTATATGTGTGAGTAGGGGTCCGGAGCAGCTTGATGAAAGCTCTTTGCTGTAGATCACAGTAGTGTGAAAGGTTTCATGGTGCTCGGCAGAGCAGTAGCGTATATAATTTGGTGTGTGCACTCCTGCAGCCGAGTACCATCACCCTGTTTTTCTTTGACCAGTAAATAGTTTGCCTTTCGATGATCCTTGTTGGATACAGTTATGGAGCCCGTGCTACTGTGATGTTACTTGTGTCACTGATGCTTGGGGTTTTTTTTTTTTCAGCTTTTGTGTCAGAGATTCCTGCACTGGGGGACTCTTCTCTTTTCAGTAGCTGTTTAAACCAAAAGTCCATACCCTGCTGTTGCTCGGTCCACCAGTAGCAAATGTCAGTCGCTGGATCTTTTGCAGGAAATTAAGCTAGCTCTCACTACATCACCAGAATACTGTCATCATATTTACTAACTGGACTCGTTACTTCATGTCATGTTCATTGACACCATTAAATTGTTAAATAAACCTAATCACTGTTTGATGTTTTACGTGGTTGGTGCAAGTAGAACCTCTTCTCCTGGGCTATCAGATGGGCATTACTGTAGTGAGCTTCTGTTTCCTGATCATCACAATGACTCTCAAAGCCCATAGAGTGTTTTCCACCCACACACACCAACACCAAGCATGCACAATAAGGGCAGAGAGGGTGCTGTGAGGCCAGACAACAGACAGTAATGAGCATTGTCAGCCTCTGGATAGGAGCGTGTGAGAAGAGCTCCACGCAATGGAGCTGACCCCATGTGCTGTTCTCTGTGATGTCCAATGGACAGGATGTGCCCTGTCTGGCCACTGCAGTACTAACAGTGAAGCTGCATTGTGTGTAACACCTGTTGCTGGTGCAGCAATGAAGCACATGACATGACACGAAAAGTTGAAGAAAATATGTTGTTTAGTTGTTAAATATTCTCCAAAGCCTTAAATGCCACAAACCATTTTCTGAAAAGGGATTTTTTATTGGTGCCATATAGTTGCTTCATGGAATAGAAAGTGTTCAATCAGTTTAATCTCTCTGTAGTCTGGCAGCTCAGAGCAGGAGCGTACCAAGAAGAAGCGACGGGGGGACCGCTACTCTGTGCAGACCTCCCTAATTGTAGCAGCGCTAAAGAAGATGCTTCCCATCGGCCTCAATATGTGCTCTCCTGCAGACCAGGAACTCATCAACCTTGCCAAGATCAGATACTCACTGGTACTTGTGCTTATTAATGTGATTTCTTTGGGCAAAACTTGCTTCATAGATTAATAGCGCTTTAAATTTCTATAGTGCAAAAGCGTTGCTTCTTTGTTAGCATACATTTTGACACAAAATGGGTAGAAATGATTTTATCTCTCTCTATATATATAATAATAATTTTTCCACAGTCATATAACTCTGTTACTTTTTTCATTCCCAAATTTGTTTAGAGGCTGCGTGCTGTTAATTACTAAACTATAGGATTATAAATGTCCTCCAAATCTTGGTTTCTTTAACTCGTAGAAAGACACAGATGAAGAGGTGAGGGAATTCTTGCACAACAACCTGCATCTGCAAGGCAAGGTAGGCAGACTTTTTATTTCTTTACTAACTGAAAGAAGATAATAAACGCATTCCTGTATAAATCTATTCATTCTGTTCATTATACACATTGACGTGTTATATTTTAGGTAGAGGACCCAGCAATGCGCTGGCAGATGTCTCTTTATAAAGAGATGTCTGGGAAAGCAGAAGATGCCGATGATCCGGAGAAGGTGGTGAAGAGAGTACAAGAGGTGTCTGCTGTCCTTTACCACATTGAAGTGGTGAGTACAACCAGGCATCCTCAATAAAAGAAGGTCTGGAACTGGCTCTCCGTTTAAAAAGTCCTTATCTCTCTGATCCTATGACTATAACCCAGCAGGCAATGCAGAGCTTAAGAAAATTGAGACATTTTCCAAGATAATTATTTATTTTTTGTACATTAGACTGAACATCCCTTCAAGTCAAAGAAAATGGTTTGGCACAAGCTGCTGTCTAAACAGCGTCGCAGAGCTGTGGTGGCCTGTTTCAGGATGACGCCTCTGTACAACATCACCACGTAATGATTAGCAACTTACTTATTCAAAACATGATCGACAATAAAATCAAAAGGCTTTATGAGGCATTATACCTAATTATCTTAATTATCCCTAATTGTCAGTGATCTTTCATTGTTTGCAGGCACAGGGTAACCAACATGTTCTTGGATGCATACAAACGCAACTGGTTAGAAACCGAGGGTTACTCATTTGAAGACAAGATGATTGATGACTTATCAGTAAGTTACACTTTCATTAATGTTTCATCACTGGCATATTGTCTATTCTTTATACAAAGGGTCTGTCATGTTTTATCCTATCTATTAACGATTAGAAAACCATGGAAGAAGAGGAGGAAGAGGAAGAGGAGACTGAGACGAAGCCTGACCCCCTTCATCAGCTGATTCTTCATTTCAGCCGCACAGCTCTTACAGAAAAGCTGTGAGAGCGTCTTTCTTCCTCTGCCTCAGTTCTCTGACCTGTTCCTCAGTGACACTTACTGATTCCTGCTCTGTGGTATTTCTTTACAGTAAACTTGATGTTGACCATCTCTATATGTCATATGCTGATATTATGGCAAAGGTAAGACCTGTAAAACACCAATGGGAATAGATCTTGAAGCTGAACTTCAGAAGAGAATAATTCACCGACATTCTGTCTGCTGCTTTCAGAGCTGCCACATTGGTGAGGAGGACGAAGGGGGAGAACAGGAGGGGGAGGAGCCATCCTTTGAGGTGCGACAGACAGAGATGGTATGGGGGGACCAGGGGAAGGGAGGCAGGGGAGTCAGCGGAGAAGCAGCTCCCTACGCACTGAGTGACTACACCATGACATCACACTCGGCACATCCCCCCCACCCCACTCTTGCTACATTTCTCTTTTTTTTCCCTTTCTGTCTTCCTTTCGTTAACTCACACCACGTGTCTATTTCCTGTTGTGGTGGACTGACCTGTGCATGCCTTTCCTGGACTCTGCACACCAGTCGGGATCAATATTCTGAAAGAATGTTTTTTTTGTTTTGTTTTGTTTTTTCTAAATTGCATGACTCGAGTGTAGAGATGACGGCAGCTAAAGAATTCAAAATAAAACCCAGGTGAAGACAGACAAGTGAGTCTGTACTAGCTATTGAAATTTCAGAATCACAGTTTCCAAGCCCAAGGTGTTTCGACACTGTAATGTTGCAGCTGTGGTGATTTCAGAATTTCTGTTCCTTTTGGAACCTGATACGTAAATTGTGATGTTGCCCCTTTTAGACTTAATTTAGTAAGAAACAGATAATGGCGATTAATTAAGCCATAGCACAGGATCCCTAACAGGTCCCCTGTGCAAGTCTCAGAGTTTGTGGTCAGTGTCTTCTAGACATGCACCACCCTTTTCTGACTCACAACTCATGTAATCACCTGCTAATTTGACTGTGTTCACCCATATAGACTCACCTGAAAACTAGAGTTCTAACATCTGACAACTAATTGATTTTTGTTTGTCTTTCCTTTGAATTGGACAGCGCTAACAAGTTTCCCTCTCTGTGCTCACCAAGAATACAGTAAAAGCCTGCACAGTCAGCCGTACATATACCGCCCCAAGCCCAAACACACTCATGCGAGCATACAACAGCTACATTCACAGAGACATTCATTCATACACACAGTTTCTTTCCATTCTTTCTATTCATACTCTTATGCTGAGCGGAATCTCTGTAACCAGAGAAAAGTGCATTCATGTTTTTAAAACACTTCAGGCTCACGAGGGAGGGGGGCGGAGGGAGGGTTAGGTAGAGGTTTGGGTGCTTTGGGTGGGGGTCTGTGCATGATGTGCAGTGGGTGGGTCAAATGTAACCTCTTTTGTCAACAGGATGGTTGTTCATTACCTGCTATTATTATAGTATTTGTACTGTACCACAGAATAATATAAAAAAGACAAGTATAGTGCAGCATAGTCCGAATAGCGTGAGTTAGAATACTGCGTCACGCAGCATTAAAGTTTGTGTGTTTTTTTATTCACTTTAATCTTAATATGTTATATTAAACAGTATGCAGTGTCTGCAGATGTGCAGACTCATTTGTTTGTCTAGTGTTCAGTAGTTTTAAAATATCACATACCTTTATTAATCTAATTCAAATAAATCTGAAGGGTGATGAGTGATTTGACAGTTTGACAAAGACTGCTGCTGTATAACTAAATGGTGCTCATAACCAATCAGCCTTTTTCAGAGTAAATATTTCAAAGTTGTTGAATAAAACAGTCTTTTTTTATTTTCATATCGTGACAAGTCAAAACTCTAAATGTCGAAAATATTTAGTCAAGCAAGCAACTTTTCCTCAGTTTCAGTTTAGGGTCTTATAGTTTATCTAAAAAGCAGACAAGCGTCACATACAGACAGGCTACTCCAGGTAGCATAAAATATAAGTTTAGGCTGTGAAGTAGAACAACCCTAAGCTGTTCTGTTGGAAGCAGGGGTTGCATGTTGTTTTACTCCAGCAACTGATGTTGCTTCCTAAGAAGAATATGTGAAGTGTGTGTTACAATCTGGGATGAAATGATTGCTGCAATTGAATGTTTGCACCTGTGTTAGATATCATAAACTGGAATAACTGTCTCCAACACTAATATATTGGAAGAGAATTGTATGTCTTCAAGAGTCCCGAGTATTAACACTAAAACAGCTTGTTTTTTTTTTACAAGTTCATTCAACACTTGAAAAGAATAGTTTAGCTGAAACAAACTGGCCACTATCTGATGGAAACAGTGAGAATCTGCTCACTTAACTGAGCTTAACACAAAGAAAGATTAAGAGAAGCTGTTTCATAGGTGATAAAATAAATGTAAGTGTAAAAAGTTGTGTTACGTACATATAACACGAATTATTAACCAGCAACTCTGGATGACATCAGGACCAATGGTATAGCAAATACAATAGCAAATTATATTTAGAATAAGATTATCAGGATGTGTGTGTTTTTAGTGTATGTGTGCCTGTACATGTGTGTGTGTGTGTGTGTGTAAGTGCGGGGGGCAGTGCAGTCTCTGTTGACAGGGTTACAGCTGTTTCCTTGCTACTCTGCTGCACAGGAAAAGGAGATGGAGAAACAGAGGCTCTTGTACCAGCAGTCCCGTCTGCACAACCGTGGTGCTGCAGAGATGGTGCTGCAAATGATCAGCGCCTGTAAAGGTAGCTGCTGCACATTAGATCTGCACACAGACACATAGTAGCACACTCTTACACACACACACACACACAAACACTTGTGTGAAAATTATGAACCAAGCGTTAGCTGTGTTAGATGAACCTGTTTATAAAAAAGTAGTGGGAGTAGGACGTGTAAATTTTGGGGGCTAGGAGCTCACTGAATAAACTGCTGTCCGTCATGGACAACCCATCGCACCCACTTTATGCTGTAGAGGCAGCACAGCTCATTCTCCCTCAGACTTATTCGACTCCCCTGCTATAAAAAAACTGTAGGCAACCTTTCCTACCATTTTATCTGTTGTTATCTTGGCAAAGAGAATCCAGCTTCGCTATTCATGGTTGGGTCAAGTTGTTGTACGAGCGGTATCTGCTTGTTTCAGGTGAACCTGGAGCCATGGTTTCTTCTACACTCAAACTGGGAATCTCCATCCTCAATGGAGGCAACAGTGATGTACAGCAGGTAAAGAGCCTTCATGAGTATGATATATTTATGTCTATAGGCTAAAAAGATTTAAAAAACAAAATTTATTTTACCGCCTATCTACATCTTGACATCTTCATTAGAGCGTTGTTGTCATCATGCTCTTGTCATCTGTGTGCAGAGGATGCTGGACTATCTGAAGGATAAAAAGGATGTGGGGTTCTTCCTTAGCATTCAGTCTCTGATGCAGACCTGCAGGTCTGTAATATATTTATGGTTACGTCGATGTTATACTTCTGCTTACTGTTGGAGGGGATATACAAGTTTTTGTACTTTTTAAGCTGATTAAATGTTTGCTGTTAACAGTGTTTTGGACTTGAACGCTTTTGAGAGACAGAACAAGGCTGAGGGACTTGGGATGGTTTCAGAAGAAGGCACCAGTGAGTATGGTCGACAGCTTTCAATGGTCACTCACAAACTCAACATGCAATGCATACAAACATCTGCATCTTTGTTCTCCTCCTTTGTTTTGTGATATAATATAATATTTTCTTAGTGTCAGTCTTTATACTGTGCATTTGTGTGTGCCTGTATGTGTATGCCTGGTACAGATATCTTTTCATGTGTCCAGAGTCAAGGAGTCATGACACATGTGTGTTAGTCGCAGCATTTTGACTGTTAATGTATGAAACTGTTTATCATTCGCTGACAGTCATGAGAATTCTGGACTCACTCCGTCTCTTTGTTTTTCTCTTCCCTACATCTTGTTCACTTTGCCCGTTTCAACTCTTTACTCTTCATGCCTATGTCCTTCCTACGCATCAATTTGCTGCTCTCGCGGTTCAAAGATAAGAAGCTAGAACGTGGTAAATGAAACTTTGCTGTCATATATTTTTCTTTCTTTCTCCCCCTCCTTTCTGTCCTTTCTGTCCCTTGTGGCTCTTCTTCTTTTGACTAGCCTTTTCCTTGCTGTGAACTTAATATGCATTTCATTTCACACTCAAGAGCCCAGTAAAATTAAGCTTTAGAGTCATTTGGTCAGTGGTAGATTACAATATGTTGATATATTTATTCATTGTATCCAAGTTAATTTTTCTTTTTGAAGTGGCTGTGAAGTTTAATTTTCCTCCTTGAGTGTTTTATGACAGATCTACTGTAACTCCATCAAGCTCTGTCTCAGTATAGATCAATGGGAATGAAATGTGATCGTCTTATCTTCCTATTTCTTTGTATTTCATTCACAAATTGTGCTAGAAGCTAAAGTGTAGGAACTTTTTATGCTCTGCGTCGCTCTTATTTCCATAGTTTAAATGTAGTTTGTTTGCGTCTCCCGTTCCGGGCTGATCTTCACAAACTATGTAAATGGCCAGGTTAACCTCTGATCATTTCCATTTTGATTTGCTTTACTTCATCGGTATCGTAGCGTTGTTTATGAATCATCAGGTCATAATGTTTTACTGTGCTTGTTGTTAAAAAAGCTCAACGAGGCAGTCCAAAGGCAGCTCAGTAGAATCTCAGTCCTTGAGTATCTCCCTGTTATAGCGTCTATTTGTACATATTTTTGTACATCATTTCTTCTCTGCTTGTGCACAGCATATGATACGATGTGATAGTTCAATCTGGTAAGAAACAAGAAATGAAGTCTTTTTAAAGTTCCAGCTGTTGCTGCATCATATACCTTTAATGTATTTTGTTCTGGTAGCCTTCTAACTTTATTGCTACCTCTTTGCTTGGTATACCTATGGGAATATTTAACATGAGTCACAATGATAACGTATTTTTCCCGAGGCATGTGTCCATGACTGTTGTTTTAAGAAAAACCTGGCATCCCCCTCATGGCTTTGTTATGATTTGTTGTTGTTCATTCATGATTAAATCGAAGCATGCTTGTGCATCTTTTGGAAATAAACTGTTTTTACCTGATAGCATGCTATTAGAGAACTGTGAAATTGATATTTTTGCAGTATATGTAGCAAAGTGCAATGTTTAGGTTAGATTCTATTGCAAAGAAATTATGAAAGTCTTCCCAGTTCCTTCAAAAATATTGACAAAAGTGGTTATTAAAGTGCATTTTCCTGCATTCCCCCCTGATTTTCCCCCAACATCCAAGCTGATAGCTAACAGGAGTTTACAGAGTTCAGTAGATCTGTACTGCATGATGGTGTGCCGTGGAAGTTATATCTGTGTTTATGTGTTTACCATCAGTATCCATGTCCTGTTTTTTCAGCTGTATTTTTGTTATTTTGTGATTTTTATGTGTACTTTCATTGTCCACTACAGTGTGATGTGGCTGACACTTCTTGTTCATCTGAGTTGTGCAGATTTTTTGTGTTAAAAAATGTTGAGCTGGTTTGCAATACACATTTGTTCACATTCCATCACAGTCACACGTTCTTCAAGTTCAAACATGAATCTCAATTTCACAAACATTAAATAATGTCATTTTAAATAATGTCCACTCATGACCTATTCCTATAAATAACATTTGTGCTTACTGTTTAACTTTTAATGCTAATAAAATCTAAATCCAGCAGTGTTAAATGTGTAGATGAACAATATAAAGTTGGTTTACAATATTTAACTATTTGATGAGTGCGCTTAATGAAGGTAAACTGACCTGAATACTAAATTCTATAATCTTTCTATAACTGGTCATTTGAAAAAATCATTTCCATCCATCTATTCGCTTCCGCTTATCCTTTTCAGGGTTGCAGGGGTTGCTGGAGCTTGTCCCAGCTGTCTTAGGGTGAGAGGCGGGGTAGAACCCTGGACAGGTCGCCAGTCTGTCACAGGGCTAAGACAGAGACAACCAATCGCACTCACGTTCACTCCTGCATTCACGCCTATGGGCAATTTATTGTTTACAATTTCCAATTAAATAATTATTTGTTTTTATATTTTCTTGTACGAAGACAAAATGATTGGATATTTTGATCTCCTGGTGCATTTTTCCCTTTTCTTTGTTTATAATTTGTTATATGTGTATATATATATATATATATATATATATATATATATATATATATAAAGTATAACACACAGTGAAATGTAACCACAATATATATATATATATATACATATATAAACTATATAGAAAGAAAACTGGTCTGAATCTTTATCTACAACTTCTGTAAGGTGAAGTCAAATAGATCAAGTCAAAAAGGATACAATTCAAGTTTTGCAAAAGAACATTAAAATGTTAAAGAAACGTGAGCTAAAGGTACCCTAGCATTTTATAGGGTACTTCCTCTATAGCATCAACCTTTACTCCTAATATACATAATCTTGTGTTTACCACTATAATCTAACAGAATAAAAGCAGTTCATGTGTACGCTGTCCTGGGACTGCAGAAACCTGCTTTCGCACAGATTAATTAGCATGCCTTTTGTTATTCATCCTAGATGAGAAAGTGATGGCAGACGATGAATTTACATGTGACCTCTTCCGCTTCCTTCAACTTCTTTGTGAGGGCCACAATAATGGTAAGTCATGGCTGTACTAAATAAAACAAGTCTATTCACCAAACACCACGGCTGTATTTAGTGATCTTCCATGAGGCAGAGTGATGCCACCTTGTTTTTAGACTTTCAGCATTAAGTTTTGTATTTCATAAATGAAATTTTCAGCATACTTGGAGTCATTATCCGTGTGCATTGTGAAGCACGGTCAGGATTGCTTTCGGCTGAATATGAGTGGGGAATATAGAATAGAATGGAACAGAATAAACCTTTATTATCCCATGGAGGAGACATTTCGGTGTTACAGAGCTCTTACAGCAAGGAAAAATAAAATATAAAAGGAAGACACAAGGTGAACATTGAACGGAGATATCTATAAAATGGACAGGGATATGTATCAAATCTACAGAGTTATATATAAAATGTACAGTAAACAAACAAGCTGGTGAGTAAGATGACCAACAGGATGTTAAGCTGCATTATAGAGTCTGACAGCTGCTGGTAAGAATGACCTGCGGTAGCGCTCCTTCCTACACTGTGGGTGTAAAAGTCTACTGCTGAACGAGCTGCTCAGTGCTCGTACAGTCTCACGCAGGGGGTGGGAGGTGTTGTCCATGATGGATGTTAGCTTAGACTCTCCTCCCCAACCTGCTCAATGGACTTCAGGGGACAGTCCAGGACAGAGCTGGCCCTCCTGACCAGTTTGTTGAGTTTCCCCCTGTCTCTCTCTCTCCATATATATGTGTCAAAGATTGGTTAGAAGTTGTGAAGCAGTTTTTATTAACCACTGATATAATTGTTTCATTGTGCACTTTTTCATTCATTCTTTTTAAGAGTGATTTGGACACTCCTAAAGTTTTTTTAACACGAGTCACAGTTCCTGTGCATTCTCCCCGCATTGTTCTCCCTGTATCTCTGGTTCATGTCTCAAGGTTTCAGGTTTGTTTTTGCTTAGCTTTTCCCAGTTTAGGTTACTCTTAAGTTTTGGTTTTCGTCCACCTCGTCCCTGTTTGTTTCACCCTTTTGTTAATAAAGCTCGCTCACAACTAAGCAGTCTGCATCTTGGGTCCGTTAATAATTCACACAGAGTCTGTAGACTCCTGGTGGAGCATAGGGCCACAACAACACCACGCCAACGGACTCTATTTTGGGCTGTTCTCTTCAGCTGGGTCCACATCATTCTGGCGGCCTTTATTTTGCTCTAGACAGATCTTCTTCACGTCTGTTTGGGTCTCCCCACGGGACACTGTATATAGAACTGTAATTCCTAAACAGTTAATGCTAAATTTTTATAAAACTTCTTGAATTAAAGCTGAAAGTCAGCACTTGATGCACCTGGTGCATTATCGTCTGTCTGAATTTTTAAAAGTAGACTTATTTAATTTTGGCAATTCAGTTAATTTTCTTTTCCTTTTATCCTCAGATTTTCAGAACTACTTAAGGACTCAGACAGGCAGCACAACTACTATAAATGTCATCATCTGCACTGTGGACTACCTTCTTCGACTCCAGGTCAGTCAGATATACAGTACTTACCCTGATTTTGGTAAGACTGAGGATTAAGCACCTTATATACAATAAAGCTTTTGAAAGGTTTCTTATTAATGACTTCTGGGAGCTCAAAAAGAGTCTTAATATGAATCCAGTATATCATAAAAATTAGATATTACAGTTAGCTTCTGATATTTTTAAGTTTTTTGAGAGTTAAATAAGTCATCCAGAACCCTTGCTAACATCATGTTCTTCCTCCTGTTCCTGCATGCAGGAGTCCATTAGTGACTTTTACTGGTACTACTCAGGAAAAGACATAATTGATGAGCCTGGCAAGAGGAATTTCTCCAAAGCAATGACTGTGGCCAAGCAGGTCTTCAACAGCCTGACTGAGTATATCCAGGTAAAAATCTTGCTGCATGAATGATAAGAAATCTTAGTGGAAGATAAGATTTCTAGGGGATATTCCAAATATGGGTCTACTGCCACGGCCCTCCAGACAGTGGTTAAGTGGAGAACCCCTTCAGATCTAAACTTTGTACATTACAGAGTAAATTGACTTTTTAGAAGAAATTCTACAGGTTTTGTATTCCTGCTTAGGATATGCATTTTTCAAAACACAGTTTTGTTCCCAAAATCAGACTTTTTAGAATTTTTGAAATATTTTGTTTGGTTACAAAGAAAAAAATATGTCTTCCAAATTTGTAAGCGCACATGAATATTATCTTTATTTGCCGATGTGTGTGTTAACTTTCAGGGTCCCTGTACTGGGAACCAACAATCTCTGGCCCACAGCAGATTGTGGGACGCTGTTGTGGGCTTTCTACATGTCTTTGCTCACATGATGATGAAACTTGCTCAGGTAAGGAACATGCCATTGAAGTCATTAATTTTCAATCTTTTTCTTTTTTAGTTTTTATTTCCCGGTGTCAGGAATAATTTCCATTTAGAATCCACCCCCCCCCCCCCCCCCCCCCAACTATTTTCTATAATAATCTAAACGTACTTGTTTATAAAAATAGTTGTCGATTTGTCTGTTTTGTTATGCTAATTATATAAACTGTCACTCTCTCGGTTCCTACAGAGAAAAGTATGTATTTGTTTGATTACTCTCAGGTTTAACTTTAGAAAAAATCTTAACCGTTTCCTCCCTTTTTAGTCATATTGTTTCTGCCACTTTGATGAGTCTTTTGATATTTAACTGTCTGATAAATATCAAAGGATATTTAAACCTTGCAAATTTTGTCCCTGGTAAAGTAATCTGTCTATATATTAAGTCTAACTGTCTTTACGTTTTAGTTAGATTGTAACCAAATTTAAATTAGAAATGCAAGATCATCTTCCTTCATGCATACAGTATTTGTCTTGTACCTACACGTTTATTAGCTATGTTCATCGATTCAACAACTTTGTTTGACATTTTAGATTTCCACCCAGAGAAATATGAAAACATTTTCAGAGTTGCAGAAATGATGGCTACTACATTAGCAAAGCTAATTATTCTCACTCAGTCTAATGTGGAATTAGAATTCCCCGAATAATATGAACTTCATTAAAGTTGGCAGAAACAACTTGAAAAAATATACACTTATTCCTTTCTATTACTTCTATTTTCCTACTTTACATTTTTGTATGATAAAGTTAAACTACCAGTGCTATTTGATTGTGCTTTGGGTGTTTGCTTTCAATAACACATGTCTACTGTCATTCATTTGTTTTGGTTTATAAGAAGCTGCAGTGTTTACTAACCTAATTTTGTGTGGCTGTTTTATTGCTACTGACACCACTGATTAAAAGGCATTTTTTATGTCATATGACTCTCCTGAAAATTAATTCTGTACAAGTACTTTGTTTAGGCAGGTTTAGATAAAACAAAACACATACATTAAAAAAAGTTTTGTTCGGAAGTTCTATGCCAAAAAAACTTCCAGAACAATATATGCTGTCTTGGTTATTGAAATGGAGGCTGTTGCCTGACAAAACATTAGATAGTATTCATGCTGAGACAATCCAAAAACAAAGTAAACATTTAATGTAAAACAGTTTTATTTTCATGTGTAACTCTGTTAGATGCACCCCGATCCTGGACAGCGAAACGGCGTAAGAATCTGTGTTTTCACACCGAATCCATCTCATTTAAAGCCCCTCATGCTTTTTTAAAGCCCTCATGCTTAATACTTTCTTTAATAAGTTGCTTAATAGCCTGCACCATCTACATGTGCCTCTTTGTGTATTTTCTCTGCAGCACTTCATATTTTGTCTTTGCGTTTATTGTAATGATATAGATTTTAGGTCTCAACTGTTAAAGAAGCCAAAGTTACAGTTATTCACTTAGTTGTGCTAGATTTAGACCTCGATGATTATTACACACCAAACTGTAATTACACTTTTGTAAGTTAAGTGTCTCCGGATGTATTGTGATTGAATTAATTATTTCTTCTTTGAGGGATTCATTTCACTTTACTCCTTAAAGCCTTAACGTGTTGTATTGTCTCTCTTCATTTAGCTGTTTCATTTGCTGTAGATGATAAGCTGTTTAAAACGGTACAACTCTGATTTCGCAAGCAGTTTTTGCTGGCTTGCATGACATCCTTTTCCTCTAGATCTCCACCAGCCTGACAGCCACTATGACCTATGATAAACATTTGAAGTTTGTCATATCAGCTGGTGCAGGCCTTCAGGAGTGATAAGATTAGCATCTGCAAATATGGCTGTCGTCCATCCTGCAGTCTCTTTTTCAAATTAAGGCTGTTAGAAGAGCCATTTTCTTCCTTCCCCTTTCCTGTGTTTCTGTCTCACATCCTATCACATTCAGTGTACAATTTATTATATAAAAATGCATATTCTTTATTCAAAAATGCACCCCCAGGATCATTTTTGGAGTAGATCACACTCTGAGGTAGTGCCTTTCACTTACGTTTAAAAAAAAAAAGCAAATTATATTCAGTTTAAACTGTAATGTATACAAAAAATGGCTTTTTTTTAGTCAATACCCTTTAAAAAGCTTGTCTCTCTGCTGTGTCTTTGCGTTCTGGTATATACGTTTTGGCTCCATTGAAGGACTCCAGTCAAATTGGTCTCTTGAAGGAGCTTTTAGATCTGCAGAAGGACATGGTAGTGATGCTTCTGTCACTGCTTGAAGGTAAGCTACTCCTCACTATCAGATCATGTCTGCTTCTTTCTGTCAGATACATTCTATTGTCCTTATCTCATCTCTGCTTGTACTGCTATCAGGCAATGTGGTGAATGGTACCATTGCCAGGCAAATGGTTGACATGTTGGTGGAGTCCTCCAGCAATGTGGAGATGATCCTTAAGTTCTTCGACATGTTCCTCAAGCTCAAGGATATAGTGGCATCTGATGCGTTCCGTGATTATGTGACTGATCCACGTGGTCTTATTTCAAAGAAGGACTTCTCCAAGGCCATGGACAGTCAGAAGCAATACTCTCCATCTGAAATCCAGTTCCTCCTCTCGTGCTCAGAGGCTGATGAGAATGAAATGATCAACTTTGAGGAGTTTGCTGATCGTTTCCAGGAGCCAGCAAAAGACATCGGTTTCAATATTGCTGTTCTGCTCACAAACCTGTCAGAGCATGTACCCCATGACACTCGCCTTCAGAACTTCCTGGAACAAGCAGAGAGCGTGCTCAACTATTTCCGCCCTTTCCTTGGCCGTATCGAGATCATGGGAGCCAGCAGGAAAATCGAACGCATTTACTTTGAAATCAGTGAGGAGAACCGCAATCAGTGGGAGATGCCTCAAGTCAGAGAGTCCAAGCGGCAGTTCATCTTTGATGTGGTCAACGAGGGTGGCGAGAGTGAGAAAATGGAGATGTTTGTGAACTTCTGTGAGGACACCATTTTTGAGATGAACATTGCTGCATCTATCTCTGAGCCAGAGGGAGATGGTGCAGAAGAAGAAGATGATGAAGAAGAAGAGGAAGGTGGAGGAGATGAAGGAGAGTCTGGAGAAGGAGATGAAGGAAATGGTGAGGGTGAAGCTCCGGAGTCGGCTTCTGCCTTTGCAGAGTTTCTGAAGAGCGTGGTTAACTTCTTTAACATGTTCACCTTCCGTAACCTCCGGCGTCGATACCGCAAACTTCGAAAAATGACGGTAAAGGACATGATTATCGGCCTGGTTACATTCGTCTACACTGTTTTGATGGGCATCCTGATTTTTGTCTATAGTATATGCAAGGGTTTCTTCACACTAATATGGAAGGCACTGTTTGGTGGAGGCTTAGTAGAGGGTGCCAAGAAGATAACAGTCACAGAGATCCTGGCCAGTATGCCTGATCCCACCCAAGATGAAGTTCATGGGGACCTACCGCCTGAACCGGGTGCTAGGGAAGTCCAAGATGCAGATGGAGTGGCAGACCTCATAGATGCTGTGGGTGGAGAGGAGGAAGAAGAGGATGGTGAGGACAGAGAAGGTGGACGGTTGCCTGGCTTTAATACTCCTGGGGGACTTGGAGACATGGGAGAGACAACACCAGAAGAACCTCCGACTCCAGAGGGCACTCCACTGTTGAAGAGGAAACTGGTGGGTTGTTCTCTCTCATAGTTGTTTATTAATATGTACACTCTTTAGTAACTGGTTAATTAATTGTAAACTAATTAAAACAGCTGGCTGCTGCAGTAGGAGGACAAGGAGATGAAGAAAAGGTTGAACACGAAGAAGAGGCTCCTCAGGAGACCGAGAAAGCAGAGTAAGACGTTTGCCTGTTGTAGTCTGATGTCAAAAATAAGCAGGATCTGCTTAAAATGTGTCCTTGAGATTAAACATGATATATTTTCAATTCACTGAATTCACTATCATGTGTGCAATTATAAACAATTTCCGGATGTTATTGATTAAAAAACAGTTGTAACTCTGCACGGTTTTGTTAGCTGTTCACATACATAGCGTACACCCTTGTAGGTATTGAGTTTTTAATCACATTTTAAACAGTGCCAAAAGTCTAAAGCTATTTTTGTTTTCCCAAGCTTAAATTTCTTTGTGTCTTTCCAAGCACCGAGAATGGTGAGAAAACAGAGAAAGCAGAGAAAGCAGAGAAGGCAGAGCCTGAACCCGAGGTAAAGGAGGAAGAGCCTGAGGAACAAGAAGAGATAAGTGTGAAGACCAAAGTGAAGAAGGACAAGAAATCTGATAAGGAGGGCTTTAAACTGTGGAATGAGCTGGAGGTTCAGAGGATTAAATTCATGGTGAGCAGCTTTTTCTCTCAGCACGGTGTTGAATGTATTTTAACTGCCATGATGAGTACTAGAAAATGAGTCTGATATGTTCAGCTAGTGTACTAGAGATTAGTTTCATACATAGAACATTTTTAAAATGACCCCTAGTATACTTTTGTGATTAGTAACTCATGGAGGACACCTTATCAGCATGTGCATTTATCGGCATTTATCACAGCATTATTGCTAATTTCTTTATTTCTTTCCAGAACTACCTTTCTCGCAACTTCTACAATTTACGTTTCTTGGCCCTGTTCATTGCCTTCGCTCTCAATTTCATCCTGCTCTTCTACAAGGTCTGTTTTGACTAAATAATTTGATGTCATGACACCTGGGACGTAGCACTGTGCATTACAAATTCAGTTATTAGAATCTGTTAGTTCTGGAGTCTTACGTGCATAAAAATAAGCATATTCACATTTATACATCAGCACCAACTAATATTTGTGATCGTGTCTTAAATATTTCTTTCAGATTTTTAGTAAAAATATTCTTAGAAGCTTTACCAAGACCCTGAGGACTGCTGTTTTTTATGACCTTTCTAGGTGTCTGACACGCCTCCAGGTGAGGAGGAGTTTGAGGGTTCTGGTCTCTTTGAGGGTTCTGGGATTTTTGAAGGCTCCGGTACTGAGGAAGACGGATCAGGATTAGATGACGGAGGGGAAGATGATGATGAAGAAGGTCCTTTGTACTACTTTTTGGAAGAGAGCACTGGCTACATGGAACCAGCAATGGCTTTCTTTGGTATTGTTCACACCATCATCTCCTTCCTCTGTATCATTGGCTACAACTGCCTGAAGGTGTGTGAGAGATTTGCTTTTCTTTACTCCAAAAAAGTTTTAGGGGTGTGTTTTCATAGGTTTCATGCGGTATATCTGCTCCATCTCCACCTTTGTAAGGTCCCTCTGGTTATCTTCAAAAGAGAGAAAGAACTGGCCAGAAAGCTGGAGTTCGATGGCCTCTATGTCACTGAGCAGCCTGAGGACGATGACATCAAGGGCCAGTGGGACAGACTGGTGCTCAACACTCCGTAAGACCCATGTTTCAGTATCATTCGTGATACTTTATTACATAGAACCTGCTAGTACCAGGTTGGTACAACAAGGCACTCTTGCCCAGAGAACTGTCACTCACTGGGTATTTTCTCTTTTTCAAAGCATCCTGTTTAAACACTAGAGATGGTTGTGCAGTAAAATCACAGTATCACTGATAGAAGACAGAGAGCAAGGAGAGATGATGAGCTGATAAAGAGTGAAAGATGATTGGGCAATGAGAAAATAAGGAAAGAAAAAAAGAACAAACAGGGTTTTAGGTCAGGAAGATATTTATCTGTGCAAAACTGGAAAGGAAATGTGTGAGGCTCCAGAGTTTCAAATAAATAAGATAAACTGAGCACACTGTAGCTAATGTTTTTATCATTGTGCAGAACCTTCCCCAACAATTACTGGGACAAGTTTGTGAAAAGAAAGGTAAGACTTTTTTGTCTTTTTTTGTCAGCCACATTTTTGCAGTTATATATTGAAGTACGACGTTCAACTCAACATCTGTATGTGATTTCCAGGTTCTGGATAAATATGGGGACATTTATGGCAGAGAGAGAATTGCGGAGCTGCTTGGTATGGACTTGGCTTCTCTTGATGTCAGCGCCATGAGCCATGGAAAAAAGCCTGAACCTGACACCTCAATGTTCAGCTGGTAAGCTCACGCATTACATGAATCAATATCATTTACAGAGTTATATTTAAAAAAGGCATAAGGGCAAATGTGTCTGTTGTTGTGCAGGATAACATCTATTGACATCAAATACCAGATCTGGAAGAATGGTGTGGTCTTCACTGATAATGTGAGTAAAAGAAAGTTTTTATGTAATTAAAACATTAAGCGAATCTGCTTTGAATGCGGTCTTCCTGATGCATTTTTTAAATATCTTTTAGACTTTCCTCTACCTGGTTTGGTACATGTTGATGTCTCTGCTTGGGCACTACAACAACTTCTTCTTTGCTGCTCATCTTGTTGACATTGCAATGGGCGTGAAAACCCTGCGCACGATTTTGTCCTCCGTCACCCACAACGGCAAACAGGTTACACTTTTGCTAAAGATACGTAATCGGGCTTTCAGTTGACCTGTTTTGTTTTTTTGTTTTTTTACATTAGATCCTTTGTTTTCCTTCCTTTCGCTGCAGCTGGTGATGACAGTGGGTTTGCTGGCCGTGGTGGTGTACCTGTACACTGTGGTGGCCTTTAACTTCTTCCGCAAGTTCTACAACATGAGTGAAGACGAGGATGAGCCGGACATGAAGTGTGATGACATGATGACTGTGAGTGAAGGGCAACCCCCCCACAAAAAACAACAAAGCAAAAAAACCCACTTCAGGACACACCCAGCATGATTTTTTGGAGGTCGGCTTTACTATGCTATCTAAACTGACCTCTGACTTTACCTCCTCCTGCAGTGTTACCTCTTCCACATGTACGTTGGTGTGCGAGCTGGCGGTGGCATAGGAGATGAAATTGAGGACCCAGCTGGTGATGAATACGAGCTTTACCGCGTTGTCTTTGACATTACATTCTTCTTCTTCGTTATTGTCATCCTGCTGGCTATCATCCAGGGTAATTTTGTGTTATTTGTGGACGCTTACTGAACCACCGTATCATGACACAGGGCACTGCAATTTCACTGCAAACTGTATACAAATGGCTGTAAGCATAAGTCTAAACAGAAAATGGCATTTACAGCCAGTTTTAACACTGAAAAATGTAGCATTTAGCTATTTGTGCAGTATCACAAGTGAAGAAGATATTTCTGTTTTACAAAAATTAGAAAAGGGTAAAAAGAGTATTTGTCTGTCTCTCAGGTTTGATCATTGATGCATTTGGAGAGCTGAGAGACCAGCAGGAGCAAGTCAGAGAGGACATGGAGGTAAGGCTTAATTTTAAACAACCTACATCTCTCTTTCAACTACTAGACATGATTTTGTTTATCATAAAGTTTCCTTTCTCCCTTTAGACAAAGTGTTTCATCTGTGGAATAGGGAGTGACTACTTTGATACGACGCCGCACGGCTTTGAGACACACACTTTAGAAGAGCATAACTTAGCCAACTACATGTGAGTGGCATTACAAACACAGATGTGACTTTCACGCCATTAAACATAATACTCTGTTATTTAAAATAGAAAATCAGCAGATATTTGTGCTAATTGTATTAATCTGAAAATCATGTTTAACCCCTTAATGCTAATGATTTTGACTTCTGTCAAGTCTCATTTGTGTTTCTGTTTCAGGTTCTTCTTGATGTATTTAATCAATAAAGATGAAACAGAACACACAGGACAGGTGAGTAAATATAGGGATTGATTTGAGACAAATATTGATGTTTCAAAAACAAAGGTGCAGGCCTCCTTAGTATTTTTTGGAATTGTTAATTTTGAAAGTCGGCATTCACCAACGTTGTACCATTTTTCAGGAGTCATATGTGTGGAAGATGTACCAGGAACGATGCTGGGACTTCTTCCCTGCTGGAGACTGCTTCAGGAAGCAGTATGAGGACCAGCTTGGATAAAGTCATGAATCTTTACTCTGCATTCAATGGAGAAAGAGAGGAGAGAGAAGATATGAAATTTTAAGATCAAACATATCTATGTCTTAGTTTTGTCCTTTGCCTGCACAGTTCTCTCCTCTGTTAAAGCTATGCACACTTTGACTGCACTGTTGTACCACCTGCAGCAGAATGTTGTTGGAGCTTATTTAAGAAAGGGAGAGTAATAACCGTGAGGCATAAGAAGATACAAGAAGCCAGGGGCCTTTTTATTCTGCTATGACTACACTACATGGCCTTTTTGTGAAATATACATAGTTTGCCTTGCATATCAGTTGTGTCTTTTCAAATGGGGCTCTTTCGTCGCTACTGCTGTAAACGTTTTAGTGCCTATAGCAAAGCCACTGCTTCAGCAATCTCGTTTAGATTTTCAGTTTCAACACTTTTCTTTGAGATATTTTATTTATATTATTTGTAAAATTAGGATTTTTTTTTGTACATGGCTGCTGCTGACTGGTATTACATGTCTGACTGTTGGTGTTTCTGCAATAAAAGCAGCTCGCAGTCATTTTTCTGAGATCCTTGAGAGGGCAGTAAAGATATTTGGCCGCCTCTCACTCTTTTTCTCTCAAAGCTTGTCTTCGGAGAAGCAATCGTGAATAGAAACTTCTGAACTGACTTGCCAAAATAAAAAAACACACTGACATCAGTACATGGCATGTACCGGTGTGAATCAGCTGTACAGACGAACCTACTTGGCACTCTTAAGTCTTACAATGCATCCCTGAATGTATGTGGTGCCCAATCTCTGCTGGTGTTTCCGTGCCATATAAGATATCGATGATGTACACACACATACACTATAAGAGGATGCCAAGGTTATTTATTCTTTATATGCAGATCAGATCTTCTGAAGACGACCGTTTTAGCCCGTCTGTATTTCTGGCCAACAGTCTGTTTTATGACACTTTATGCACAAATAAGTTTTTGTCAGTGCATTAAAATAAGTAATGAATGTATCTAACGTATACACTTTGGCCAAAGCGTCATCTGTATAACTGAGGAATGACTAGGCTGCCTGGACGCTTTTTGATGAAAAGACATATTTTACTTAAACCATAGATACATATATTTATTTTTATTTGGGGCTTTGAGGGATTTAAATGACCCTTGCTACTTTGTTGGACACGTGTGTCCTGTTTGTGACATCCTCAGTGGTGAAGAGAAATGGTCTTACACAGGTTTATATGCCCAGTTTGCAGTCAGAAGAGAAAGTTAGCTCTTGTTTTTGCTAGTTAGGTTTTTATGATCGGTATTTTTAGGAATTCAACATGTGAATTATTTTCTCAATTTAAATTTGATGCATTGATCTCAGACCGTTCTGTCTCACTACGCCTCCTCCTGAACACATAAAAACTCATTTACTCTCCATCTTGTATTTAATGTTATTATATGTCAAATACAGAGCAGTATTTTGGTTGCTGATGACTCTGAAGTGTGCATTTGCTGCTGTAGCCCTATCAGAAGCAGTTGATGTTATGGAACTGAATAGAGATCACTACTTTCCACTTGACTGAGTGTCCTCTGACTGAACCCTGTGTTTCAATACAGAATAAACAGACTATTTTAAGGAGAATGTGAAGATGTCTCCTTATTTCCGTGCAAGCTTCTGTGTGTTTCTGGATGTACATCTCCCCAGATTTGTTCTTCATGTTACCTTGTATTTAGAAGTTACAAATTCCATTCATATTTGGTCTCACAAGGTTGTTCTCCAGTAAGATGAGCCAGGCAGTCTTCATGCATTTCTTTTGGGCGATAACACTGATTTTCATTTTGCAATTACACATTGAAGTGGCAAAAGCTAGAGTTTACATTTTATTAGATGAAAGATTTTATAGGTTTGATGGTGTCTTTAAAAACTTTAACTTAACCAAATATGAAAAGTCCTTAGTTAAGCAGGACACACCCATGTATTACTGTGACAGTTTTGTTCTTTGAATGAATTTGTGTGGGTCTACATTCAACCACACAACCATTCAGTGTGTTTACTTTACAAAGCACTTGCTGGATTAAGCTAACGCCTCCATGTAGTATGTATGCGTACATTTATGAGGTTACCTGAGTGGGAGATAAGGATTACTTGTGCTTCTATTTGGCTTTAGCAGATAGCCTTGTTTGGATATTTAATGAATCATACTTAGAGTACACACCTCTACGGTTCTGTTTTATGATATCAGGTTTCTGTGTGTACCAGAGGTAATTTATTCATACATACAGCTCTATTTCAAAAGAATTCTGTTGCACACAAACTACAAAATGCACTATAACAAACATCATTGTACATCATGTATTGAGTATGAATTTAATCAGATCTACCATAAATAGAATGAGGACCATAGAATGAATCACCACCCTGTAGAATGGATACTCATTGGTTCATCATTTTGGTTTTTCCTTGCACAGCTGCACACAAATGCATTCTCAGTCTTTTTCTTTCAAGTGCCACTCCTCGGCAGGGGCAAAGGTTATTTGCATCACGTTACTCCAAAGTAAACACAGTGATGCAGGGCTGGGTGTGGTACCCTGTTCTACCCCTCCCTCACTGCTTGTATAAAATAAGGCATCTGGGTGGTATTAGTGTTCGGTGAAGTTCTCCTGTTTTGTTCTGCTCGCCCATCTTACTGACTGCAGCCATGTTTGTTGCTCCTCCTGGCTATCAGCCAATCTATAGCCCGGTAAGTATCTGCACGCACTGATACCCACAAAAATATGTTTTTTTCTATTAGGTCTTAAACAAGCGTCATTGTTTTTGTTCTGTTAATAACAATAATATTTGAGCCTGTGGCACTGTCTGAATTTTATGCTGAGAAGATGTAATAAATTGTCCTTAGGTTCTCATAGTTTCATTACCATTACAGGATTTTGCAAATGTATTAACTCAAAAGTGCAATCACATACTTTGTTAGAGAATTCAGATAATATCACAATGGAAGGTCGGCCGTTTTTGTAAGGAGAAACCAAAAAAGTGACACCACAAAATGATAGCAAAGACTTAGTATTTTTAGTTGGATCTTCTTTTTAGTTATTCAGTTTTTTCCAGTGGTTCCCAAAAATGACACGTTTTAAGTGAGGGACATTAATGAAGGCATGAGATTAGGAAAGTTTATAACACTTAGAACAGGAGTAAGTAAACAATGTTCTAATTGTCCATAGTACTGGTCATGGTTCTTAGTAGAAGGATAGACTAAACAATCTGACCCATAAGGAAGTATAGGTCAGGATATACAGCTAAATTCAATTCATTTGTATTTATATAGTTCTAAATCACGACAGCTGTCGCTTCAAGACCCAGCCAGGCCCTAATAATCAGATAGCCCCCTGTGATCAAGCACTTGGGGAGGAAAAACTCCCTTTTAAGAGGAATAAACCTCCAGCAGAACCAGGCTCGGGCACCCATCCACCATGACTGTTTATGGGTGAGGGGACAAAGACAGGGCAGAACATTAACTGGAAGTGAGTCATAGATTAATAATGACTAGCGATAACATTCAAAGTTGTGCATAAACACACAAAGAAAGAAACGCGCAGTGCATTATGGAAAGTCCCCAGCAGAATAGGCCTATTGCACCATAACTAAGGGAGAGTTCAGGGTCACCTGTTTCAGCCCTTTTGTTGAACATGGCTTGTTAATAGATTGATTAATCATATTTAAGACTTGTCCACTGTGGTGTATACTGAGGTAAAAATACAAAAATTATGTATTTTTCCAAAGAATTATGGAAGACAGTGTATATAATACATGGACTGTGTGTGTTTTGCCATGCCCAGTAACAGAGAGAGAGGCCAAACTGAGAGAGTAAGAACTGTTGTGAAATAAGATAAACACTAGACAGATTCACAATGCTGTCCATACTACCCAGGCCTTTGTATAAATATTGAAATGCTGGGCCTCTTTTGGCTTCATTGAAACAAATAATACATTTACAGATTTGGTACAAACCAAATAGAAAAGCCTGATTAATATTTTACATGCATCAAATATTATTGTACATTAAATCCTAATTTGACATTTAACTAGTAACTACACTAATAATATATACAAATATATTATGATTGTTCAAAATAACACTAGAGTACTGTAATTAATCACTGCAAAGTAATTTGTAACTTGATTTAATCATAATATGACTGACATTTGGACTATGAAGTGCGTACATTCCACAGTGTTGCTGTGTTACAGTTACTTAATATTTTGTCCCTGGCACAGGACATACCCTATCTAGGGCCTATTAATGGAGGGCTGAGGGAAGGAACATCCATCTATATCCAGGGGACCATTCCCAAGCACATCACCAGGTGAGGGGAAGACATAAACTCGTGACCCTATACACTTTACAGAAAATTTGTTATAGTCAATAACTGTTAAACAGTTTTGTCTGTTTCCAAGGTGGTTGTCTTTAGCTATGATTTATCATTTATATCCAAGAGGCAGCAGTGATTCAGGATCATAGTCCATTAACGGGCAGAGTAAAAACTGCACATACCTCACTGTGTCAACATATTAAGCTCTTTTTTTTCTTTTTCTTTTTTACAACAGTTACAGTTTCCTAATCTTATCTGCTTTCTTTCTTTCTTTCTTTTCATTGGCAGGTTCTTTATCAACCTGATTTGTGGAGAATCTGAATCCAGCGACATTGCCCTACACTTCAACCCTCGATTTGATGGCAGGGACAAGGTGGTCTTCAACACCTGTCAGAATGGATCCTGGGGGTCAGAGGACAAGATTCACAAAATGCCTTTTCGAAAGGGAGAGCATTTTGAAATGGTCATCATCGTTACTTTGCAGGGCTACCAGGTCAGGACAAACTGTTGTACAGACAATGAAAACAAATTCTATGTATGTAAAAATGTAAAAATCTATTCATGTAAAAGCTGTAAATGAAGACTCAATAAATGGTTTATTCTCAGTATAATATAATTGTAAGGTATTATAGTCAGTATGTGATCAGTTATATTATTACCACTTATGCTTCTTTTATTGATTTAATCCAACACAAATATGACATTATTCTGTTGCAGATTAAAGTAAATGGGATTGATTTCCATATTTTTCAACACCGCATCCCTATGGAGCAAGTTCGTGGGCTGCAGATTGCAGGAGATGTTTCCATCCAGACGATTAATTTTATTGGGGTGAGTCCTCAGCTCCGTGAATCTTCCGCATTGATGCTTCGGGCTTTGCTGGGAAAAATAAATTAAGTCAAAATTATCAAAAGTTTAGATTTAACAAGTCTGGCAGCTGTTGGCTAAGGATTTCTGCTTATGTGCCCAATAGGGCATGCATAGGTATCATGAAGGAATGGGAATAATTAAAAAAGAACGTGTTGCATCATATTCAGAAAAATCTTTTTTTTCATGTTTTGCTGGGTTTAAAAGTCATCTCTTTACAAATGTGAAATTAGCAGATGAATAAATATGTTTGTATGAATGAATGAATATGTATGTTTCTATCAATATGCCAGATTTCTCCTTGTATTTCAAACAACACAATCTTCTGTGTTTGATCATTATTATGGTCAACAGCACTTACTTTGTGAAGATTTTGTTTTTAATTCATTTTTCCCCCTATTTGATCTTTTTAGGGTGGAATGGGAGGAGGAATGGGAGTGAGTATATATATGTAATATCAAAATGATACAAATTAATTTACCACAGCTTTTTCATGATTACAGTCATTACCTGCTTTTCAACAGGGAGGATATCCAGGAGGTGGCATGGGGGTATGTTACTTTTGCTCAGATGTGATTTGCATTCTGTTTATTTAAATATTACTGTAGTGAGATAAAGTGTGCATATATTTAATTTGAACTGCACCGTGCTTCTTTTGACATCCAGGGAGGTTACCCAGGTGGCATGGGAGGAGGAATGGGAGTAAGTGTACTGAGTAACTGAACATTTGCTTTTGATAAGATCACTGTAATTTTTCAAGTGCCACATTAGTACGCAAATGGTAAAACATACATATTTGAACTTTTCAGCCAGGAGGATATCCAGGAGGTGGCATGGGGGTATGTTACTTTTACTGAAACATGTTTTACATTCAGATTCTTTAAATATTACTGGATCTGTAGTGAGAGGAAGTCTGCACATTTGAACTGCACTGTGTTTCTTTTGACATCCAGGGAGGTTACCCAGGTGGAATGGGAGGAGGAATGGGAGTAAGTGTACTGAATATTGTATATTTTCTTTTGACAAGGCCACTGTAAGTTTTCAAATAACATGCTAGTACACACATCATTAAACATACATATTTGAACATTTCAGCCAGGAGGATATCCAGGAGGTGACATGGGGGTAAAAAATACTTTTATTCCTCAGATTTACATTTGCTATATTATAAAATGCAGGTCACACATATGTAACAGAATAAAGTAATTTTAAAATTTCTGATTGATTCCTTGCAGGATGGATATCCAGGAGGCATGGGAGGTGGAATGGGGGTATTGAATTATGTTATAACTTAAATAATCTGTGCAAGCTGAATTTTTATGACAAAAATCTTAATTTAAGTTTCATTTATCTTTCATTTTCATTTTGTTTTTGTATTTCTTTTTATTATTATTAATATCATTATTATTATTATTTAAGGGCAACTTTCCAGGCTCAAATCTGCCGGTGAGAACAATGCACAAAAAAATCGACACGTTCTTTTTATACACAGTTCATATATATTCACATTTGCTAAACCTACTCATATTTTCTATCTACTAATCAGGGTATGAGTGGGCAGCCAGTCTACAACCCTGTAAGTAAAATTTGCATAACACTCAACTTTCAGTCCAGTCACTGACTCCACGGGTATTATATTGAAAGATTAAATCTGAAAATATGAGGTGAATTTAGTCAAATGAAGATGATTTGTTTAGAGAACATAAACAAGCTCACATGCTGAACTTTGTTTAATGAAAATGTTCAATTTTACCTTTTCTATTATTATGACTAAGAAAAGCATGTGGGTTGTGAAGCTTGAACTTTTGTTGGTTTCTGAAATGATGCATAACAAAGAAAGTTTGACAATCACTGTTTTGTACACCTCTTATTAGGCCACCTGTGTTACTGTGTAATACTGTAATATTCATATAAGATATCTCATTTTGTTTTTAAGCCTGTGCCCTACTCCAACATCATCCCAGGAGGGATGTTCCCTAAGAGGACCATCATCATCAGAGGCATGGTTCCCTATGGAGCACACAAGTGTGTGATTTTAAGACTACTTGCCGAAATCTCTAGTGCAGTACTAAAGTGCTAACATGAATGTTTAACGCTCATGGATGTGTGTTTCAGATTAAGGATCAACTTTTTGGTGAGCAGATCTCGAGACATTGCTTTCCACATGAATCCCAGAGTGAGGGAAGGAATTGTTGTAAGAAACAGTATGATTGGAGGAAACTGGGGCCAGGAGGAGAGAGAAATGAGCATGAATCCATTTATGGAGGGCCAGTACTTTGATGTAAGTAACATCAGTCACGCAGTCGTAATATCAAGTCCTTATGATGAATTTTAGAAGCAAATTTTAATGTGATTTTGGCAAATTCTAGAAAACTTTCTGTGTCAGCATTCAAAAGTTTTCTCTCTGTCCCTCAGATGTCAATCCGTTGTGGAAACCAGAGGTTTAAGGTGTTTGTGAACGGGCAGCACCTGTTTGACTTTTCCCATCGCTGGCAGTCCTTCAATGAGATCGACATGCTGGACATAGAAGGCGATGTGCAGATCTCCTACATCCATTTCTGATACCCCCCCTCCCCCTCCCCAAAAAATAAATAATTTTGTGCAACTTTCAAAACTATGTCACCCACAGAGTTGCTTATCTCAGTTTCTTACCTGCTTTGAGATCAGATATCTCAATAAGATCAAATGTCACCTCAGTATCTGCTGTATTGTTTATACCAGTTAACTGAATTAATAAATCATTAATGATTCATGAATTAATTGATTTATTTCTTATGCAAAGCTTCTTCAGTTCAAAGTCAAATGGTGGAGAGTCCCAGATTTAAGCTCTGTGGGAGTAACCCACCGAGAGGGACAATGGACCCCCTAATGATCCTCTACCTAATCACATGAGCCAAGGTGTGAAAATGGGTGTGGATCACAATCAGCCAAGGTTTCAGGTGAGCTCATTGTAAAACCTGGCCCCACCCTATCATGTGATTTCCTGAGGTCAGATGGCCCAGGATGTGAGTGGGCATTAAGGCATCTGGGAAGGGATCTCAAAACTGGATTATAGATGGCAGACAGTTGGTGTCGTAAACCACTGCCTCTGTTCAAAGATGGTCGCTCACAGTGGACGTAAATGGCTTCTTTTACTCCTCTTTCAAACCATCTGACCAAAATGTGAACATTGGCATCCTCGAAAGAGTGACCTTTGTCCTTTAGATGCAGATGGACCACCAAGTCTGAATAGTTTATATTAATGGGCCAATAGGTTCAACTATAGGAGCACGGGGGTGTGTTTAAATGAGACACAGACAGGAACGTGACTGGAAAGAACCAGTCTGCTTTAGTGAACCAAACCATAAGTTCTGACAACCACAGGGTTAAGGCACTTTACAGAATTGTGGAAAAGAAAATTACAAAAAATTAAAGAAAAGTAAAACCACACAAAACTACTAATATAGCACCCTGGCCAAGTGTTAGCTTTTAGCTCTCAATGTTGGGTGCACCCTGGTAACTGACTCCTTAACTTTTACAGAAAACAGATGACTCAAATTCAATGTCCATTCTAATGAAGATCTTACACACCATTCACATGTGGAAAATGTTCTACACGGCAGCTTATTATTCAGAGTCCTAAATAAAACTTGTCCAAGGGGTATAGTCCAAAAATTCCCAGGGTGCGAAAGAAATTAGGGATGAGAAAATTTCAGTCAGTGGTCTTTCATATAACCACCTGAGTGTGAAAGTGTGAGTGATACAGGCCTACCACACCGCAAGGTGCAGCAGATCATCAGGTGGAAAAGAAGGAAATCTCGGTCTCAGAAGAGGAATTCAAATACTAATTATGCTGTTCTAGCTATAATCCACAACTTAGGCTTGTGTTGAGATCATATTAGACATCAATTTGCAATTAAAATACTCAAATTTGCAAAAAAAAAAAACCCCACTTCTCTTATACAACCTATCCATTACCGCAATGTATTGTCAAAACATTTTTTTGTAAATTGCAAAATAAGCACTTTTCCAAAAACAATAGGAAAACATTAAAACTTACCAAGCAAATTATATAAAGTTATTGCATATGCAACAATTATTAATCAAAATAATTCAGATGAATTCAGTTATACAACAATAAGTTGTTCAAATAACTTTTGATTTGAACAAACAGACAAAAATTAACTGAGGCATACACAATATGTGCTCACCGATCTCAGTGCATCATGCTCTCATAGTGATGTGCGAATCATGAACGAATCGTTCAATACTCGAGAATCACTTTACTGACTCGTGAATCATGATTCACAAGCCCAACTGACTCGTTGACTGACTCATCCCTGTTACTGAAGCAAACTAATTTCATTAGTAGAAATATATCTAGCTCATAATTAAAATTGTGGAAAAAAACAACAACAACAACCAGTTTCTTAACAAAAACATTTCTGCTCTGGACTGGACGAAAAAACCCTGAGTAAAAACCTCACATCAAGACAATAGCTCATCAGTTCACAGCATCGCTGTGCTAACATGCTAACAGCACATTTGAGCTACTCAAACATGTGGGGCTCTAAATGACATAACAGGGCACGTTTTTTACTCTTTAATGACAGTAATATGATGTCTCAACGTGAATACAAATAAACATAAGTTGTACTTTAAGTGTTACCTCACTCCTGGAAGCAGAATGAGATGAACTTTCAGGCAGTTGATAACAAATTAGACTTAACAAGGCTAACAGTTTAGCTCCACACAGTGCTCTATAAAGTCACTGGAAAACTGTAGCATCCGACTATTTACTCACTGCCACTATTTTCAATATGGAACATCGCTGATAACCAGCGAACTTATGTGCAGCAGAATTTGTCGCAAACTTATATCTAGTACTTTTTCCAACTTAAAAACTTCAGTGTCTCAGCAAACAAAACACTGCAGCACAGCACTCTTTTCCACCCCCAAGCACACGACTACACATGCCTAGAAGCGGACACAGGGAGATCATTTTATGTGGGTTACAGATTATTGTCAAGGCCATTCCAATGACAAAATGATAAACTAAAGTAAATACCTAGAAAATAAGTGCATACTGTTGTGTCTTTCTCTTGGATTCTGTTATGTACAGTGCCAAACGCTGTCCCTGTAGAAAATCCTCAGACTCCTAAGTTATAGCAAAGATGTATACATTACATGAATCAGGACATGCACATGTAACAACTGTCAGTGAGGAAAGACTTGCTTTCTTAACACTATGACTCGCTCAGTGTACTTGAACTGCAATTTATTTATTTATTTTTAAAGATGTATATTGGGAATACGTCTTTAGATGGAAAGCCAACAGATGCACAACCTCCTCCATGAAGTTCGTGTTTTGACACTTCTGACAATTTTAAGGTTAACGAAAAATAGGGTCAAGTTAAGGCAACCAAGCTAGGCATTCTTAACCTCTTCATAAACTTTCTTATTGTACGTATTAACATAGCCTTAAAAACAACAAGTTTTCTGATCAGATAATTCACTTTGTGTAAAACAGGCTCTGCTGCTTCTTTCTTCCAAGAATGGATGAAGTTTATTCTTATATAATTGTTTCCTTGGGTGTGACAGGTCCTCCATACAAGTGCTGACTCACTGTAAAGTTCAAGCTTTCGGGTTTAGTCTGGCAGTGTCTGAGCTGTTTTTACGAAGAGTTTTTTTTTTTTTTTAGCTTAATTACTCTTTTGCATTCAGGTGGTTGAACAGAAATGGTGTGTTTGTTAGGAATTAATTTCTCTGATTCTGCTGCAGTGTGTGTGGGCATGTAGCATGGAATCTAGACCTCTTCACCCTCTTATTGATAAGAGTGTCCCCAACTGCTACAGCAAATGTAATTTTACACTCACTTGGCTCTGGATAGTGTAATAAAACTTCATAAGACAAGGTTGGCTTATAAGGCGTTTTTTCAACCCGTCATTTTATAAGAAAGGGGTTGAAAATAAAATATCAGTTCTTTATGTCCTTGGAATGAATTTGGCTGCTTGTTTATGAGTACGTCTGCGCAAACTATATATAGAGAGCCACATAAGGTTTCTTCTTGCTGTTAGAAGGAATCAGCGACGGGCTGGATTATGTTCTTTGTACTTGTACTGGGATAGCACACTTTGGCAGTGACCAGTCTTGTCATTTTTAAGAGTGAGTCTGTCACTGCCAGGGCATTTTCTTGGATCCATTCCTGTCCTCGAGCAGCTCAACAGTTGGAGTGCGATTGGGAGTGGAGTGGCATGATGACTGTAGAGGCAATGTGGCTGTGGAGAATGATACTGGCATGTCCAGGCTCTCCATGGAGTCAGAAAGGGTTCGGTTGGTTTCGTGCTGTGGACAGAGGACATAATGGTTGGGGTGGTGGACCTCCACTGTGGTCACAGACTCCAGGCCTTTCAAGCAGAGAGGGGATGAGCGTCCAGTGGGGTCACGACCACCAACGGCTCCAAGCTCCATGGAGGACTCGTCCATGTTCACGTATAGAATCTCATCTGGATCTTGTGGGTCTGGCAGATCCTCAAGGGCTTTTTCGAGCTCACAGCGCAGTGACTCGAATGATGGACGATCTTTTGGGCTGCAGAGGTAATTTCTTCCTACATAGATCTCTACTTTATTTAAAAAGACTTTTTGCACACATAACTACAAAGCACTCTATAAAAAAAGCATTTTACGTTATGTATTGAGTATGAATTTAATCAGGTCTACCAAGAAGACTTGAAAAATAGAATGAATCACCATCCTGTAGAATGGATACTCATTGCTCAATCATTTTGGTTTTTCCTTGCACAGCTGCACACAAACGCATTCTCTGGGGTTTTTTTTTTCACTCAAGTGCCACTCCTCTGCTGGGGCAAAGGTTATTTGAATCAGGTTCTTCCAAAACAAACACAGTGATGCAGGGCTGGGTGTAGTACCCTGATCTACTCCTCCCTCACTGCTTGTATAAAATAAGGCATCTGGGTGGTATTAGTGCTTGATCACAGGGAGTTATTCTCCTACTTTGTTCTGCTCGCCCATCTTACTGACTGCAGCCATGTTTGTTTCTCCTCCTGGCTATCAGCCAATCTATAGCCCGGTAAGTATCTGCACGCACTGATACCCACAAAAATATGTTTTTTCTATTAGGTCTTAAACAAGCGTCATTGTTTTTGTTCTGTTAATAACAATAATATTTGAGCCTGTGGCACTGTGTGAATTTTATGCTGAGAAGATGTAATAAATTGTCCTTAGGTTCTCATAGTTTCATTACCATTACAGGATTTTGCAAATGTATTAACTCAAAAGTGCAATCACTGAACATACTTTGTTAAAGAATTAAGATAATATCACAATGGAAGGTCGGCTGTTTTTGTAAGGAGAAACCCAAAAAGTGACACCACAAAGCAGTTCAGAGGAATCAAAAATGACTTAGTATTTTCAGTTGGATCTTCATTTTAGTTATTCAGTTTTCTCCAGTGGTTCCCAAAGAATGACACATTTAAAGTGGGGGACATTAATGAAGGCACGAGATTAGGAAAGGTTACAATGCTTAGAACAGGATAAGTAAACAAAGTTCTATTTGACCATAGTACTGGTCACGGTTACTAGTAGAAGGATAGACTAACAATCTGTCAGATAATGAAGTGTAGGTCTGGATATATAGCTAAATTCAATTCAGTTGCATTTATTATAGTGCCAAATCATGACAGCTGTCGCTCAGCCAGGCCTCAACAATCAGATAGCCCTCTGTGATCAAGCACTTGGGAAGGATAAACTTCTTTTTAACAGGGATAAACCTCCAGCAGAACCAGGCTCAGGGACAGGCACAGGTGGATATAGACGAGGCGAAACAGTTGCTCAAAGTGAATCAGAGATGAATAGTAATCCTTGCTTTTATTTAAGCAGTATGGAAATATTAGTTGCTGAGAGGGACTGGAAAGAGAGACCATATTTCTCTGATAGTAGCAATTTAAAATCCTTCTACTCACCTACAAGGTACCATATAAACCCAATAGAGCCCTTTGCTCTCAGATGGCAGACTTATTTGTGATTTCTTGGGTATTTCAAGCCCCTCGTTTGTGGAGACAAGTGTTGTGCCAAGGTAGATATGCCCAACAGAATTTGTTTCCCCTGCACTGGGAGGATTTGCTGGGCAGGGAGAATGGATCCAATTGATTACGCCCGAATTAGAACCAACTAGACATGGAAGAAATTAGCTTTTTTAGTGAAAACGTGAAAAGTGAGTGTCATTACATTACCGTTCAGTTTATATGTTACAACAGAAAATTATATATTTATTGTTCTCTTGTGTTATCGAATGGGATTATTTCAATAAACTTTCAGATAACTGGCGATTATTATTTGTATCCTCTTGTAACTTTACTGTATAAAGAGCTAAAAGCTCCAACATTTCAGGAGTCATTATAAGAAGTGTTTGTGAACTAAAAATGAACAATTTGGGATACTGTTTGTCTGTGATTTGGACACATGCTAGGTAAGGTAATGTCTTTTTAAGTAATGGTTTAATCACGGCCACCTTAAAGACCTCTGTACATGGCATCTTAACAGAGACAGGCTGATCATATTTAAGACTTGTCCACTGTGGTGTATACAGTCAAAAATACAAAAATTGTGTATTCGTCCCAGCATTACGGTGGACAGTGTATATAATGTATGAACTGAATGTGTTTTGTCATGCCCAGTAACACACAGAGAGAGGCCAAACTGGGAGAGTAAGAACTGTTGCGAAATTAGATAAACACCAGTGTGTGAATGCGAGAGTGAATGAATAGTGGCATTGTAAAGCGCTTTGGGTGCCTTGAAAAGCGCTATATAAATCCAATCCATTATTATTATTATCATAGATAGATTCACAATGCTGTCCATACTGCCCAGGCTTTTGTATTAAATATTGAAATGCTGAGCCTCTGTTGGCTTCAAAAATGATTTCACTGAAACAAATAAAACAACAGATTTGGTACAAACCAAATTGTTTGGAAATGCCTGATTAATATTTACTAGAGTACTGTAATTAAGCACTGCAAAGTAATTTGATTTAGCTGATTTAATCATAACATGACTGACATTTGTAAGTGTACTTCATAGACTTGCATACAACACACAGTGTTGCTGTGTTATAGTTATTTAATATTTTGTCCATGGCACAGAACATACCCTATCTAGGGCCTATTTATGGAGGGCTGAGGGAAGGGATGTCCATCTATATCCAGGGGACCATTCCTAAGCACATCACCAGGTGAGTAGAAGACATAAACTTGTGACACTGTACACTTTGCAAGAAATTTATTATAGTTAATAGCTGTTAAATATATTTTGTCCATTCTCAAGGTGGTTATCATTAGTTATAAGGGGCTGGACAGCGTCAACGCGTTAACGTGCTAACCGCGCTAATGCGGTGAAACCATCCAGCCCCAGGCACGGGCGATCCGCGGTAACTCGTTAACGGAGATTTAATGCAGTTATGAAGTGAACATCATTTTAACGAGATTAACGCTGACAGCATTAATTTTATTTTCTCTTTCTTTCTTTTCATTGGCAGGTTCTTTATCAACCTGATTTGCGGAGAATATGAATCCAGCGACATTGCCCTACACTTCAACCCTCGATTTGATGGCTGGGACAAGGTGGTCTTCAACACCTGTCAGAATGGATCCTGGGGATTAGAGGAGAAGATTCACAGGATGCCTTTTCGAAAAGGAGAGCATTTTGAAATGGTCATCATTGTTAATTTTCAGGGCTATCAGGTCAGGTAAAACTGTTGTACAGACAATGCAAACCATTTCTCGTTTACTTTATCCTGTAAGTAAAGACTCAATAAATGGTTTATACTCACTATAATATAATTATAAGGTATTAGTTATAGTCAGTCAGTTATATTATTACCACTTATGCTTCTTTTACTTCTGTATTGATTTAATGCAACACCAATATGACATTATTCTGTTGCAGATTAAAGTAAATGGGATTGATTTCCATACTTTTCAACACCGCATCCCTATGGAGCAAGTTCGTGGGCTGCAGATTGCAGGAGATGTTTCCATCCAGATGATTAATTTTATTGGGGTGAGTCCTCAGCTCCGTGAATCTTCCGCTTTGATGCTTCGGGCTTTGCTGGGAAAAATAAATTAAGTCAAAATTATCAAAAGTTTAGATTTAACAAGTCTGGCAGCTGTTGGCTAAGGATTTCTGCTTATGTGCCCAATAGGGCATGCATAGGTATCATGAAGGAATGGGAATAATTAAAAAAGAACGTGTTGCATCATATTCAGAAAAATCTTTTCTTTCATGTTTTGCTGGGTTTAAAAGTCATCTCTTTACAAATGTGAAATTAGCAGATGAATAAATATGTTTGTATGAATGAATGAATATGTATGTTTCTATCAATATGCCAGATTTCTCCTTGTATTTCAAACAACACAATCTTCTGTGTTTAATCATTATTATGGTCAACAGCACTTACTTTGTGAAGATTTTGTTTTTAATTCATTTTTTCCCTATTTGATCTTTTTAGGGTGGAATGGGAGGAGGAATGGGAGTGAGTATATATATGTAATATCAAAATGATACAAATTAATTTACCACAGCTTTTTCATGATTACAGTCATTCCCTGCTTTTCAACAGGGAGGATATCCAGGAGGTGGCATGGGGGTATGTTACTTTTGCTGAAGCATGTTTTGCATTCTGTTTATTTAAATATTACTGTAGTGAGATAAAGTGTGCATATATTTAATTTGAACTGCACCGTGCTTCTTTTGACATCCAGGGAGGTTACCCAGGTGGCATGGGAGGAGGAATGGGAGTAAGTGTACTGAGTAATTGTACATTTGCTTTTGATAAGATCACTGTAATTTTTCAATTGCCACATTAGAATTCATATTATTCAACATTCATATTTGAACCTTTCAGCCAGGAGGATATCCAGAAGGTGGCATGGGGGTATGTTACTTTTGCTGAAGCATGTTTTGCATTCAGTTTCTTTAAATATTACTGGATCTGTAGTGAGAGGAAGTCTGCACATTTGAACTGCACTGTGTTTCTTTTGACATCCAGGGAGGTTACCCAGGTGGCATGGGAGGAGGAATGGGAGTAAGTGTACTGAGTAACTGAACATTTGCTTTTGATAAGATCACTGTAATTTTTCAAGTGCCACATTAGTACCCAAATGGTAAAACATACATATTTGAACTTTTCAGCCAGGAGGATATCCAGGAGGTGGCATGGGGGTATGTTACTTTTACTGAAACATGTTTTACATTCAGATTCTTTAAATATTACTGGATCTGTAGTGAGAGGAAGTCTGCACATTTGAACTGCACTGTGTTTCTTTTGACTTCCAGGGAGGTTACCCAGGTGGCATGGGAAGAGGAATGGAAGTAAGTATACTGAATATTGTATACTTGCTTTTGACAAGGCCACTGTAAGTTTTCAAATAACATGCTAGTACACACATCATTAAACAAACATGTTTGAACATTTCAGCCAGGAGGATATCCAGGAGGTGACATGGGGGTAAAAAAAAATACTTTTATTCCTCAGATTTACATTTGCTATATTATAAAATGCAGGTCACACATATGTAATAGAATAAAGTAATTTTAAAATTTCTGATTGATTCCTTGCAGGATGGATATCCAGGATGCATGGGAGGTGGAATGGGGGTATCGAATTATGCTATAACTTAAATAATCTGTGCAAGCTGAATTTTTATGACAAAAATCTGAATGAATTAAAATTTTCCTTCTTTTATCTTTTTTTTGTGTCTTTCATTTTTATTTATTTATTTATTTTTATTTCTTTCTGTTGTTATTATTATTTAAGGGCGCCTTTCCAGGCTCAAATCTGCCGGTGAGAACAATGCACAAAAAATCGACACGTTCTTTTTATACACAGTTCATATATATTCACATTTGCTAAACCTACTCATATTTTCTATCTACTAATCAGGGTATGAGTGGGCAGCCAGTCTACAACCCTGTAAGTAAAATTTGCATAACACTCAACTTTCAGTCCAGTCACTGACTCCACGGGTATTATATTGAAAGATTAAATCTGAAAATATGAGGTGAATTTAGTCAAATGAAGATGATTTGTTTAGAGAACATAAACAAGCTCACATGCTGAACTTTGTTTAATGAAAATGTTCAATTTTACCTTTTCTATTATTATGACTAAGAAAAGCATGTGGGTTGTGAGGCTTGAACTTTTGTTGGTTTCTGAAATGATGCATAACAAAGAAAGTTTGACAATCACTGTTTCGTACACCTCTTATGAGGCCACCTGTGTTACTGTGTAATACTGTAATACTCATATAAGATATCTCATTTTGTTTTTAAGCCTGTGCCCTACTCCAACATCATCCCAGGAGGGATGTTCCCTAAGAGGACCATCGTCATCAGAGGCATGGTTCCCTATGGAGCACACAAGTGTGTGATTTTAAGACTACTTGCCGAAATCTCTAGTGCAGTACTAAAGTGCTAACATGAATGTTTAACGCTCATGGATGTGTGTTTCAGATTAAGGATCAACTTTTTGGTGAGCAGATCTCGAGATGTCGCTTTCCACATCCATCCGAGATTCAGGGAAGGAATTGTTGTAAGAAACAGTATGATTGGAGGAAACTGGGGCCAGGAGGAGAGAGAAATGAGCATGAATCCATTTATGGAGGGCCAGTACTTTGATGTAAGTAACATCAGTCACGCAGTCGTAATATCAAGTCCTTATGATGAATTTTAGAAGCAAATTTTAATGTGATTTTGGCAAATTCTAGATAACTTTGTGTGTCAGCATTCAAAAGTTTTCTCTCTGTCCCTCAGATGTCAATCCGTTGTGGGAACCAGAGGTTTAAGGTGTTTGTGAACGGGCAGCACCTGTTTGACTTTTTCCATCGCTGGCAGTCCTTCAATGAGATTGACATGCTGGAGATAGAAGGCGATGTGCAGATCTCCTACATCCACTTCTGATACCACCCATTAAAGAAATAAATAATTTTGTGCATCTTTCAAAAAATGTTATTTTTTTAAATAACATATTTCAAAAAAATATCTCATCCACAGAGTTGCTTATCTCAGTTTCTTACCTGCTTTGAGATCAGATATCTCAATAAGATCAAATGTCACCTCAGTATCTGCTGTATTGTTTATACCAGTTAACTGAATTAATAAATCATGAATCATTCATGAATTAACTGATTTATTTCTTATGCAAAATAGTGTATATACTGTATAAAAATTTGTTTACAATTCATTACAGTGTCAATATAAGGCAGTTATAGTACAATTTTCTCCCAATTCAAAAAAACACAACAGGAAAAATCGCAGTCGACACACACATGCACTGTAATGCAAAATACTGGCTCTGTGAAGGCACTTGGTAAAATCATGAAATTTAAGGCTTTGAATGTAAGATGGAGTTTCAGTTTTTGCTGGAATACAGTTGGAAGCTCATTTTTGGACCAAAATACTCCAAAGACACAGATATAAAACAGGAGACATATGTGCATTCAAAGTGGTATAGCATCTGAACATGGAAATTTAAACCAGTACCTCAGCCTCAGCACCACTGTTTGTGGATCAGAAACAATGTGGTACTCCCACTGAGTCTACAGTACCAAAGCTATTACAAGAAATGTACACTTTTAACAAGAAATTTCCATAATGCTACTAGTATAACATACTATTTTATATACAAGTACCTTTGATGTATACAACTAAGAAACACAGCGCCTCACTGACATTTTTTCTCATCCTGAAATGTGTGCCAGATTATTGTCAAGGCCATTCCAATGACAAAATTATAAACTAATGCAAATACATAAAAAATAAGTGCATACTGCTGTGTCTTTCTCTTGGATTCTGCTATGTACAGCGCCAAACAAGTGGCAGGATGATGTCACATGACGAGGTTAGTGATGTTTTCCAGTCTCCCAGACTCTTCCCATCAACAGAAAATACTGCAAATGTGTCATGTTCTCTCAGGTTTGTTTTCTGCTACTAAGAATAGGAAATAACTGAAATACAACAAAAAACCCCAAACAAAAAGGATACACACATTATAAACACACACAGATACAAAAACATTAGTGCAAGTTGTAGAAATACAAAAATCAGCATTTTAAAAAAAGTGTAATAACACTGTGCTTGACATAAAAAAGTAAAGGTAAAGAGTTTATCCCATCAATTGTCATGGATAATGGATTCGTTTCTTACATCCATCCACCTGTACCTTGAATCATCTCTGTCCTCCTGATTTGACTAGTACGTCTGTCCCTCTAGAAAATCCTCAGATTCCTGAGTTATAGCAAAGATATATACATACGTGAATCAGGACATGCACATGTAACAACTGTCAGTGAGGAAAGACTTGCTTTGTTCACACTATGAATCGCTCAGTGTACTTGATGCACAACCAACAGTAAAAACCCTGGGGAAGATACAAGAATGTGTTACAGCGGCACACCGGGCTCCGATGCAAATCCTGTATTATTACTATGTTTTTTAATGAAGTACCTTTACTTTTATTTGCAATTTATTTTTAATTTTTTTTAAAGATGTATATTGGGAATAAATCCTTAGATGGAGTGCAGCCAACACTGTGCAACTGTTGGTTGCACTCCATGGTGGAGGTTGAGCATCATGCACAACCTCCTCCATGAAGTTCATATTTTGACACTTTTGACAATTTGTAAGATAATGAAAAATAGGGTTCAGTTAAGGCAATCAAGCAAGGCATTCTGAACCTCTTCATAAACTTTCTTACTGTAGGTATTAACATAACCTTAAAAACAACAAGTTTTCTGATCAGATAATTCACCTTGTGTAAAACAGGCTCTGCTGGTTCTTTGTTCCAAGAATGAGTGGACTTTCTGCTTCAAAAAATGTTTCCTTGGGTGTGACAGGTCCTCCATACAAGTGCTGACTCACTGTAAAGTTCAAGCTTTTGGGTTTAGTCTGGCAGTGTCTGAGCTGGTTTTACCAAGAGGTTTATTTATTTTGTTTTTTTTAGCTTAATTACTCTTTTGCATTCAGGTAGTTAAACAGAAATGGTGTGTTACGGCTAAAGCAAAAGGGAATTCATTTCACTGATTCTGCTGCAGTGTGTGTGGCATTGTAACATGTAATGTACACCTCTTCACCCTCTTATTGGTAAGGGTGTACCCAGCTGCTACAGCAAATGTAATTTTACACTCACTTGGCTCTGGATAGTGTAATAAAACTTCATAAGACAAGGTTGGCTTATAAGGCGTTTTTTCAACCCGTCATCTTATAAGAAAGGGGTTGAAAATAAAATATCAGTCCTTCACGTCCTTGGAATGAATTTGGCTGCTTGTTTATGAGTACGTCTGTGCAAACTATATATAGAGAGCCACATAAGGTTTCTTCTTGCTGTTAGAAGGAATCAGCGACGGGCTGGATTATGTTCTTTGTACTTGAACTGGGATAGCACACTTTGGCAGTGACCAGTCTTGTCATTTTTAGGCAGGGAGTCTGTCACTGCCAGGGCATTTTCTTGGATCCATTCCTGTCCTCGAGCAGCTCAACAGTTGGAGTGCGATTGGGAGTGGAGTGGCATGATGACTGTAGAGGCAATGTGGCTGTGGAGGATGATACTGGCATGTCCAGGCTCTCCATGGAGTCAGAAAGGGTTCGGTTGGTTTCGTGCTGTGGACAGAGGACATAACGGTTGGGGTGGTGGACCTCCACTGTGGTCACAGACTCCAGGCCTTTCAAGCAGAGAGGGGATGAGCGTCCAGTGGGGTCACGACCACCAACGGCTCCGAGCTCCATGGAGGACTCGTCCATGTTCACGTATAGAATCTCATCTGGATCTTGTGGGTCTGGCAGATCCTCAAGGGCTTTTTCGAGCTCACAGCGCAGTGACTCGAATGATGGACGATCTTTTGGGCTCAGCAGCCAGCAGGAGAACATCAGGGAATAGCTGGAGGAGACAAAAGAATGTTAGTGGAGAATGTACTGCATGATAACAGTGAACAGTGACATTTAATATCCCATGGTGACCAAATGTTTTTATAGAAATAAGCAGTTCTGCATTTCTATGTAATTTATTTTCCTGGACAATACTTTTAAATATCGGATAATTTCTAATAATAAGCTCTATATTTCCCACTTGATCTTAAAAGGTCCGTTTGGCTCATGTTAAATTTTGGTTTATATTTTAATACATTCCGTGTTTAAAATCCTCTTTTTTCCTCACTTCAGTTTTCTGTGCAATTATGTATAATGTCAGTGTGACTGCTGTAAAAGCAGAAAGACTGGAGAAGTCTTTAAGCGTGTAGCCTTGGTTGAGTTATGGAAACAGGGTACTTCTATTGGAGATTATGTATCGGAATTTCTGGAGCGGGACCACGCCTCCAAACACGCTCCTTCCGGTTGTCATCTATATAGGTTCCCCCAGTTCTGTAAGCTGTTCATTCTCGTTCACGTGCCCCACCCTCCCTCCCTCCTTGTTCTCAATTCTTTAACTTCTTCATTTCTATGTAGTGCATGGGGATCTGCCAGGCCCCTTCGAGGCCTTCCCCAAACCGCAGCTCAATTCATGTCAAAACATTCACTTTTACCTACTAAAACGCTCTCAAACCTAAAATGAGGACGTGGGCCCAGCTAGTGAAATGAAAAGGGAAAAGATTTCATTATCAGCAAAGTGTTTTTTATCAAGGATACTCACATGCTGTCCAGACAGTCTGGAGGCTGCTTGAGACGGTTTCCTTGTCTCAAATAATCATAAATCTCACTATTTTCGACCCCAGGGTATGGCGTCTGACCCCGAGTGGCGATTTCCCACATGGTGACTCCAAATGACCACTAAGAGGGAGCAAGAGAAAGATGGAGAGGCGTACAGGGAAATAAAGAGAGAGAGGGCGAGGAAGGGTTTAGCATGAATTCCTGTAGACTTTACACACCTTGTCACACATTAGTGAAACATGAGTCTACACTGGTCAAACACTGGCTATGGAAAAATATCACAGTCATGTTTGTCTTGGATTTTTGGACATCCTGCTTTATGAACAAGCACTAAAGAATGCAGATCATTTTAAGTGCTGCACTGTATAAACACAACTGCACATGTGCATGGACACTTAGGCCCTTAAAAATACTGTATATGTCATTAGCTTACCAGCTGCTAAAGTTGATATCACTCACAGATGTTGGTCAGGACATATTTATGCATATTTATACTGACATTTACAGATATTTTGGTAAATAATTTTGTCTTCATGACCAGCTGGTATGCTTAAGCAATGTATAAAGTACTTGTTTCTGAGTACTTCAGGTCTTCTAAAAAAATTTGACTATACAGCTTTAATTCCCAAAACACATTGTTAACTGTTTGAGAAGGGGTATTTTTGTTCCCAAGCCTCTCTAATACTGAAAGCCTTTGCTCTGTATTGTAGGGCACACAGTAACAAACACACAGAAGATGAACTTACCACATCACTCTTTGTGGTGTAGACGCGGTCAGCTAAGCTTTCAATGGCGATCCATTTTACAGGCATCTTGGAGATCCTGCCCTGTCTGTAGTAGTCTCCATTGTAGATCTTCTTGGAGAGGCCAAAGTCAGCCACACATACATTCATATTCTCATTCAGCCTGCGAAAGGGCATTTAGACACGAGCTAGAGTTATTACACTTGTGTTGGTCCTATATATATTGAACAGTATCTACATATCGACAGTCTTATTTAGGTTTAACATCCAAAACATTTGTTTTGTACCACTCATAAACTGGCAAGGCAAGTTTATTTATATAGCACAATTCAACAACAAGGTGATTCAAAGTGCTTTACCGAGACATTAAAAAACAAAAACAATAAAATGCATTATTTAAAATTGATTAAAAAAAAACAGTAGATAAAATCAGAACAGTAGGTAAAATCAGTAGTTAGAATATAAGTTTTGAAATTTAAGCTTAAAAGTGTGGATGGCAAGGCTTGCTTGCATCATTAGTCTTTTATTCTAGCAAAAAAGAGACTAATGCCTAAAACTGACATCTAATAGTCATGTTTAATATTAAGCAAAGTCTGTAGTTCTTGCTTTACTTCTTTACCGAGATCTTCTCCAACCATTGTATGTTGGATAAAAAAAAAGGAAAGAGAAAGAGCAAACGAGAACACCCACAGGAAGTGAAAGAGCAAAATGCAGAAGCAGAGATTGTGCTTACATGCAGTTGCGGGCAGCGAGGTCTCTGTGGATGAAGTTCTTGTTGCTGAGGTATTCCATTCCCCTGGCAATATCGGTCATGAACTTAACCAGCATTTGAGATGGGAGGTACTGCAGGATAATACAGAGAGAAATAAGTTTTGTTTTTGTTCTTTGTCTAACAAAGCTGATGTGTACTTTCTGTGCAATAGAGGGCACCAGAGCCCATCGTGTTTCAAGTCTGAATGGAGCACTCCTTTGCTCCAGATACTCCTCATGTGGAAACAATAGAGTTCAGCTCCACTGTGTTCTTGGAAACTGTGCATGGGTGTTTCAATACTGTGTATGGATCTTGTTTTGATTAGGCTTGTGTTACCCAACTTCGCTCTTCAGGGACTTACTGCGTAAGTCAGTTTAAAAAACCAAAACCAAAATAAGTATTAATACGTAACACTTCAAATAAAGACTTGTGTTTCCATAATCTCTGACTCTACGTGTTGCCGGAAAAAGTATGGGTGGAGACTTGTTTAAGAGATCTTTGAATCTCTGTTGAACTTTGGAACCCATTTAGCTGACAGACATGTGAACTTATTAAGCTGTTAAACTGTGTGGGACTGTATGTGTGCATATGCATAGGTGACTGTGAGTGTGCATGTCTGTTGCTGATTTTGTGCATTTGTTTGCTGTAATCAGACTAACCACAGGACAGTCTCCCAGCCTTGAGTATAGCAGATAACTGTGCAGATCTCCATGTTTCATATACGGCAGAATGACCACAGGGGAGGGATATCCTTCACTCTCCACAGTCTGTAGACACACACCTATTAAAAAAAACAAAACACAAAAAGAGCTTAGTATGCACAGAGACTTCATGCCTGTTCTGTCTATTCAGAAATTAACGTCATTTTACTTTTAATCCCCAAAGTCTTGACTGTGTATTTAAATAAGTGTCTACATCTATGAAGAAACAACACACAATAACTACAACACAAAGGATTTGTTTTCTTTGGCTCTTACACAGAATACACAGTATATCGCTAACATTTCTCTGTGAGTTTTCTGGATCGTCCTAAAAAAACAGCTGCATTGAGCAACAAATGCCTCCAGCGTTTTCAGTTGGATGCAGACAGAAATTTCAAAACCTAAATGGCTATGTGTCATTAAGTGTAAATTAGAAAAAACACAACCTTTTGCAATTCAAAATTGCCAACTTTTGACATGCCAAGCAGCAAAAATGCCAACTCACCAAGGAGCCTCATGACATTGGGGTGGTCGAACTCTTTCATGCAGGCAGCCTCTCGGAGAAAATCTTCCATCTCTGAGCGTGTGCATATAGCAACTGGGGAGAAAAAGGTACAGAGGTGAAGCCACATCACCCATGTGTTACTCAGTAGGTAATGCATGGCACTAAAACCAAAAGGTTGACAGTTTGCAAGAATAAGAAATAAACTATTTGAGAAGGCCTTTTGACTCCCTGGATTTATTTAACTGTGAATTTATACATGTCAGCATTTTTAACCACTGAAGTTGTTTAAATTTTTCAACTAGAGTCCCTCCATAATTTAGTTTTGAAAAAAAATATCTAAAAAAAATTATATGGGGTAAAACTTTCTCTTCTGCCAATATTTTCTAAAAGCTGACTTTGTCCGTTTTCTGATGAAAACTGAGATTTTTGCCCTGAACACTTGTAAATTTTTGACCTAAGAGGCTGCTTATCAAATGCCCTGTGTTCCAGAGATGAAGGGATTCATTGTAGAGATTGCTGAGTACTTTTACTGTCTACTCACTTTTCATAGTCTTGACAGCGACTTTGAGAACAAACTCTTCTTGAGTCAGCAGCCCTTCCATCACAGAGCCAAACTCCCCTGAAGACAGAAAAACGTAGTTTAAAAAGCAATTGAAAATTGCCACTCATTCATTTCTCAACTGTAAACAGTTTATACAGCTATTAAACAGCAAACCGCTTTACTATACAAATATATAACATATTTGTCTGACAGGAGATAAGTAGAAACCTGCATTGGTGCTATGGCAGACAAGTCTATGAACATGTACCAATTTTGATAAAGAAGTGTTAACAAAGCCTGTGATTAAATATATGTATATTAAAAAAACAACAAAACATCGAGCACTACCTTCTCCCAAGGTCTTTCCCAGGGTTAATTTATGTCTGTCCACCATCACATCTTGGAGCTTCTGCTTCAGCTCGTCGCTGATGCCCAAGCTGTTCACTGAAGAAAGGGGAGAAAAAGAATTTTAATGCTGCTTAGCTGCCTGAAGCAATTTAATTAACAACACAGAAATGAGAGAATAACAGCCTGAGTTTGCCAAACAGCCTCGCTAGCTTTCCCAAAACCGCAATGCATGACACTAAGCCAAAAACAAAGTGTTTACTTGTAAAACTCCCCCAAAATGAGCATTAGTCTTTCCAATTTTAATCAGTTTGTTAGTAACATTATTTGAAGTTGCATTCAGATAGTACACTATCTTTTTTATGCACTTTTTCAGGTACATGTGTTTGTTGCAAGTCTAACATAGTTTTATGTCTAAAAGACAAAACAAAACCATTAAAAGTGAATCAAAATGTTACCAGGACCTAATAAATAATATAACATACTGAAAGTAAAAATGCTTCAATTACAATGCAAAAAAGTGCAATATTCTTTAAAAAGCTCTGTTGGGAATATGTGACCCCAGTTTTGTTTATTACCCTTTTCTATAAGTCTATGTGATCCTGCAGAGACCAGGTTGGGTTGAGGGACACGAGGTCAGAGGATTAGGCTGGTTTAAATACTCACTCCACAGCTGGCTGTCATTGAGCAATAGTGGTAAGCTGACTGCGCTACACATTTTAGCTCTGTTTTCACATCTGGGCCAGGATGTGACAAGGCTACAACATGCTCAGAGATCCCCTCCAGCTGCTGCTACACCATCAATCTGTCATGCATGGGACAACAATCTACTCGGTCTTCAGGCATGTTCCAACACATGCTGGCGTGACCAGCTATTAGCCAAGGCTTCTAACATCTAGAGCTTCGGGGTTTGACTCCACTCTGAGAACTGGCTGAAATTACCGGTCAGTGTCCACAGCTTTAATTCTGTCTAAATCTCTCCAATCTGATCCTTTCCCTTTTACCCAGTGCAACTTTCTTCATTCACTCTGAGTCTATAATATCTCTTCATCTCTGTATCTTGGCCCCTCTTATTTTACTCACTGAATAGTTTTTTTCTCTCTTTTCCCTGCAGTTTTATCTTACTCCTGGCCTCTTTGCAGCTATTGCAAGCTGAGACTTGACCACGAGGACTAAAATACTGTGTGTACTGGTTACAATGGCAAGACAGGTATATCAAATCACGAGGACTCTCAGGGACTGCTGGCTGGGGAAAGCACACAAACTACTGCTTCTATGATGCTACCAGTTTGAGTTAAATGGCACTGTTACTTTATTTCCCAACACCACATGCCTTTTCCCAATTTGGAAATGTGGAGCGGTTATTTTAACTTGTTTTTAACATCTCCAGTATCAAATTAAATTTAACTTTAATTTGCTTATCTGAAGAGTCTAGTTTAATTTTGATGTTCATGCTTCATTGCACAGGCCATAACTTCATTACTACATTTCCTGCACATCTAATTAATAGGCCTATTAAAAGACTGTCTTATGTAATATAAAATGCTCACTGTTGCTATGGTGTATGTCAGCTGAATGAACTCTCCAGGGCTATTATTACTGTGGGAAATGAATTACCTGTCAGAGCATTTCTGGCTTTGATCAACCAAAACAAACTAAAGATGTTTTTCTTGCTTTGAAATAATGAGAATAGAGCTGTAATTGTGTGACGCTTTTCTTCCACAGAACTGCTGGTTCCTGTTATGTCTCTTTCTTTAAGGGCATGTTTGGGCATGCTGTTAATAAAGAGTACCTATTTCTGCCAAAAGGACAGCTGGATGCAAATACAGAGTATCAGCTTTCTGCCAAACATGGCAGACTACAGAGGAACTCACATGTTGCTTCTGTAGTCCTACGGCTGTACGAGCGGCGAGCACGGTACCTGACCACCAGCTCTCCACTCTCCATCATGGGTTCAAACGCCTCTCTGTGAAAGGATACATCACAAGAAACAGAGCAAAACACAAAGTCAGGTCACACCAGTGAACAAAAGTGAAAAGATGGATTTGGGCTACATTTCACGAAGCTATTTTTAGTCTTTCAAAACAAATGTTATTGCTTTATATAAATGCTTTAGAAGTGTGCAAGTGAGGCAAGCGGGCTGAGACCCAGAAAAAATTGAAACTTTTTGGTTTGGCACAGTCACTGAGTCCCTCCCTTCCAGCCACAAGGAGCAGTAACACCCTACGCACCCAAAGCGCGTCTCCTTGCGCCGCAGCTTGGCCACGTAAACAGCCAGGAACACAGCTATGGACACAGCACCGGTAATGGCCATCACCACATAAAACCAGTGCCAGGAAAAGGCTGGGGGCGATGATGGACCTGAAGGAAAGGGTGTGGATGGAGACAGATGAGCGTTTAGTAGTGTAGGTCTTGTAATTTGGAGTGGGGATTTAGGAGTTTAAAGCAGTAATTAAGTTATTTTATCAAAGAAGAAAGAAGACATGATTTGTGTAAGTTATATTAGCTAGATGACAAAAAGCATGCTAAAATATACATGCTGAATTGTTGGGAATAATGGTATGAATCAAGTGAAGAAAGTGATAAAGCAGACTCTTTAAGCTAAATCAAAAAGTCCTTCTTTTCCTAAAAATATAGTCATTTTCTTCACTCTAGAAATACTTTGCTGTGCCATTTCCCACACTGAAATTTACTCTCCAGTCACTGCCACAATCTACTGCTGAACACTCACAAACTCTACCCAGTGTTTACAACTTCTCTTTCTTTTCATACTCATCCTCCACAACTTTGCTTGCTTGTTTTTCTCCTTTCATTTGCCATTTTGTTGTTTGAACTGTCTGTCTAGCTCTGTTAGACAAAGCAAACAGAGATTCTCACTGCTCCTGCCAGTTATAAATATTTATGATTCTTCTCCTCATTCAGCCCCATACCCCTCTTCCCCTTTCCCTTCTCTGTGAGATCATCTTCTCTTTTTTTTTCTCTTCGTTCCCTTTTTTCTCAAAATACACAGTGAAACAGACTAAGAAGAAGTAGTCCAGTTATGGAGAAAGAAACATGAGCTCACTTCCACTATCACTGTCATTGTGTGCTACTCAGAGAGGTGACAGAAGAATGTTTGTATGTGTACATAAATCCAGTCATTGCTCACCTCTAAATTCACCCATTTCTGCTGGTGTAAAAAATAGAGAGCACGTGTTAATATTTTGACTTTTTTAAAACAGATCATATCAAGTATATTTTAGCAACCACAATTTCATCAAACGAAATCATTGCTTTATAAGAATAATACGTTAATCACACCTGTTGCAATGAATTACGATTTTGTTACTCACCAGGAACGTTGAGTGTCAGAGTCTGAATGGGTGCCCAGGGTCCTTGACCCGCCCCTGTATAGGCACACACTCGGAAAGAGACATTGGACAGGGGGACAGACAGATTGATTGCGAACTCAGTGCCCAATCCGGTATTGACGACAACCTGAAAGAAAAAAATCGGTCTGTCATTATTAAGAAAAATGGACATTTTCTCCATGCATTTGTAAATTTAGCAACTTTGTTGACTGTGAATGTGTTCCTCACCTGCTGAGTAGCAGGTGTGCTGTACTCCACCATGTAACCCTGCAGCTGCCCATTTAGTTTTCCTGATGGCTGCTCCCACATTACTAGTACCTCCGTCCCATTTAACTTAGCAGTCACATTAGCTGGTGGATTTTCAGGCACTGAAAAAGAAAAACAACAACGAAGCTCTGAAGCATCTCAGTTTTCTCTCTCCCTCCTGCAGACTAGGATTGCTCAGTTTTCCTGTTTATCCCTCTGTGTTACCTTGCCCACTGGTAGGTGGAATTAATCAGTGCATCTGGGAGCACCCGTCCACTTAACTTGTGTCTTTCACACAATTTGTAATGACTCATGGAAACAATCAAAACAATTTTTATTTATAATTATTGTAAGTGTACCATCAGTACTTTAACTGTGTGCTAAGTGGCCTGTGTCAGGCGGACTGGAGTTAGCCAGGCATGTGTTGTTTTGACAGCTTAGAGCCTCTAGGGTGTGGATAACTCTAGCAGCTGGAGGGAGAAGATGTCAAAGAATGTGGAGAATTTGGCTTTATTAGGACAAAAAGGCATCTGAGGGCACCGCAGACAGGGGTGATTAGTCAAGTTCAGAAGCTGCTCGGGTCTTTCTTTGTCATTATGGTTCAGTAAAGTCCTGTGTCTACTTCACTTCACACAGTTCCTTTTCTGTTGGCCATTCCTGTTATTGTTTTATTCATATTTATCTGGCTTTGTTTTTGGCATTTGGGAGAAGAGAGGGGAAAAAAGGCATCTGGCTACCAAAATACCCACTGGAGAGAAAATCTAGCTGAATAACATGCTAGAAATAGTGTGAGGAATTTATGCACTGTGTGTCTAGTGTGTGTGTGTGTGTGCGCATATGTGACTGATGCACTGTTTAGGACAGAAAACCAAGAAAACTTTCAATAAGAAGAAGTGAAGGCTTATTTCCTGTGTTAGTGTTTAAAGCTTACTTTGTGTTTGCTTCTCACTCTTGGTATGCTCCCAAAGTCACACAAACAAGCTGGACACCCACACACACCCACGCATGAGCTAAGTCACCGTGCGTTTGGGAAACACAGCCCAGCCCTATGGATGATGTTATCAGGAAGCGTTTGGCGGGTGATTGTTTCCACATGTGGTCCTTATTCTTCCTGCCAGCGGCAACAAAAGCAAACTCTAAGTCAAGTTTGTTCCAGCAGTTCGGCTCCGCATTTGCTTAATCATCTGTCGGACTTTCTCTCTCTGCGTTCTCCACCTCTTTGTTGCCCATACTCTTTTACTCTCCTTCTCATTTTCTCTCTTTCCCTGACTTCTATCCAACATAATTCCATCATCTTCTCTCCAAGTTTTCTTCTCCTTCATTGCTCGCCCTGTTTTAATGCCGTTCTTTGTTCATGGAGTGGCGAGTTCAAGTGAACAGACATGTTGATGTAAAATGTAAGATTAAAAAAAAAAAAAAAAAGAGTTTCCCTTGGACAAAAATAATTAGATTTGCAAACTTCAAAAAAGGAAATGAGATGTTTATTTGTGCTTTTTCAAAAATGCCTCGTGTTTTTTATTCTTCTGAAAGAATGAAAAGTAAGCCCTGACTTGGCAAGAGATTGAGAAAGAAACTCTTGAGCCACAATTAGTTCACTACAGCAAAGGTTCAGATTTGAATCCACAGCAGACTTAGTGTTTCACATCCTGTTGGGGTGAAGAAAGTGTCAAATGATCAGATTTGGAAGATTTTGAAAAGTTGTTTGAAAGCAGGGATGTGACTCTTTCCTCATTCTTTATTCTTTTTTCCATTCTTACAGGCTGTAGGCCCTTTATGTGGTTGAACATATGTATGGAAAAAGGTCATCCTTAAGCCAGAAACTGACTGGTTCCCATGCATGAGAACTAGGAAAGCTCTACACAGGAAACATGTGCAACACAAATGTTAGTGTCATCAAAAATGTCTTAACTTTTAAGGCCATCCACCTTCTTTCAATTTAACAGCACAACCGACTGCTGTCTGTCTGGGAAAAAGAGTCATTTAATGCTTGAGAATGCATTTTTGTTGGCAATAGTATTAAGCAGAATTAAACGTGACACGTGTGCACATTGGGGTATGTCATCATGACTCACTTCCATTGGGACAGTGAATCGGGCTGTTCTGTGACTGTTTATTACATCTCTTTGGGGGTACAGACTGACGTTATGCAAGGTGTGTACAGAGAATCAGGACTCCATTAACAGCCATTTAGTTTCTTAATAACTGATTCTTTGTTTATTCTGTCTGTGTGTTTGTGATTTTTTTTTTATTCTGGGGTTCTTTTCAGACAAATAAAATAGACTTGTGGTATGTAAAGAAACGCAATAAATGTAAAATCTCATCTCATCGCAGCGTTAGGATTAGCGGGGTGACATGGGTCGACTCGCTTCCTCTCCCTCTGACCAGCCCTACCCCCTCGTCCTCCTGGGAAAAAAGTAGACTGGGAAAATAGCTAGATGAGTGTTTTCTCAAAGCACCCGCTTCTCCCATTTTTTTTCTGCTCTTCCATCCAGTCCTTCCCTACTCTCACCACCACCACCACTTTTTCCCTTTTTCCCACAGTGCCTCGCTCTGTGTTCTGGAAAGGAAAATCATAAGTCAACTGAGGTTAAAAAAAGGGGGGGTGGAATGAAAGATGAAGGAGTCAAGCTGAAAAACTGGATTCAGAAAAACTTGTTCAGCTTGTTCGGGGGTGCAGGAAATCACATCCTCAGCAATGTTTGTTGGATGACGTAGAAAACACTGGCTGAAAGATAAATGAATAAAAGCAAGCCCAGTTCATCTGGAGGAACCAGATGAAGAACACGAGACATAAAGGGAGAGAGAGTTCAGCATACATGCACAATTTATGAAGGATTTAAGGAGGCAGAAAGCTACAGAAGGCTTCAGGCTCAAGAGAAAAACCTTGTGGGAGTTTGTCAGAGACTTCAGCAATGAAGCACATGGAAAATATGGAAAATATTGGTGTGCTGTAAACAGCCAAACTCTCTCTATTGTTCTCTAACTCAGTTTACCCTTAATGCCACCTGAACTATTTTTCTCAAAAGCTAAATGTTATGTTTCATATGTTGTCATTTTTTTCCCTGTAAAATGAAATGAAGATTGCTTTAGCTCAAAAAAAGAACTGAAAATTCTGCTTGTTCAAGGACTGCTTCCCTTTTGCGTCTTCCATTTATGAGAAAATGAGAAATACTGTGTTTACAGATTACAAGCAGCTTCCCTCATGGAAACCCCCAATCACTGCTCCTGTGGCATGTCTCCTCTCTCCATTCCTATTTATCCAGGGATACAGAAAGCATGAGCTGGCATGGAAAATCCCACCTCAGTCTAAACTCAAACACAGGCTAGCATTAGAGTTTGGACAGAGTGCAGCAATCCTAACTGAAGCCTTTCAGGAGAATTTAGCATCTACCTTCCTTTTCTCCATCACAGCCTTTTCTGTCCCTCAGCGCCAGTCAGCCTTCTACTTCAAGAGTTTATATTTAAAGCTGGGTTCACAAGGGTACAGTCACTCACATCTGGTAACCTTCATAAACACAGACTAAGGAAAAGGGGCACAGTAAGGAATATTATGACTAATGGTGCACTGTAAACTAATTCCCTAACTTCATGTTATCAGAATTCAGAATAAGTCTTGACTTATAATGATCCAAGTTGAAAATAATTCAAAAGACTCTGCAGGGAATTACATCCACCTTAAAATAGATCCAGAAAAAAGGGGTCGTGGGGCTAAAACACTGAACTTTTGCCAGCTTGAATTCTAGACAAGACAGAAAACAGTCAAAGTGACTCATGCCCAAAGCATAAGACAGCAATGAAACACAGCTGGAGTATATTAACTACATCTTAAACATAACATAGTATCAGATATGCAGACCTAATAAGTGAATTAGGCTTAAGTCAGAGTTCCAGAACTATGATTTGGGCTTTAATCTACTTTGTCATCCTGGAACAGAACAGCTAGGCCCTGTGAAGCCATCATCTTTATTATTACTGTTTTAGTCCCATTGAATAGGCTTAGCTGAGAAAACAACACTAACACATGTTCAGTGTGACTGAGGACATCATTCTGTTAGCATATACTTGCACATTTAGCAGTAAAAGTATCCCGCTGGCATTTGTTTGAAATGCACTTATAGAAAAATGACCCTTACTACAGAACAAAAACACCATAAAAAGCAACTCAGTGGTGTTTTTGTTACTGTGTAGATTCTGTCCTGGTCTGGTTACAGTTCACAGAGCCTTGACCTTGAAATACTTATGAAGAAATAATCTCACACACAGCGACATAAAAAGATGCGCACATCCGGACAAGACATCCTTGGTGAAAACAAACAACTCTGCAAAACTAACCTCCTTCTTTGGTACGTAGCTCCACCCAGGGAGACCAATCAGATGGGCCTTGGCTGCTATGGCAGGCCACTCTGACAGCATAGAGGGTGTGAGGCTCCAGGTCTTTGATGATGTGTGAGGATCGTGGCATGGACACAGTCTGATTATGGATCAGCTGATGTGGGCCTGCTATGATGGACTCTCCTGAATGTTTGGCCTGGAACATTAAGATGATAAACATTATACTTTGTATACTTTGTAAACAGTGGTTCCTAATAATCAGATTTACTGGTTTACGTGCAAACAAGAAGATGATGTGCTGTTTTTGAGTCCAAACAATGACTGAAAACGATATAAGGAGAAAATAGAAAATCCCTTTGAGCCATGCCAATCTCTTTAACAAATCAAGGAATTTCTGTATGCATCTCTGTGCTTTGCTTGTTTATTTAAATTTCTTCACAGACAGGCGAATTGGTTGTGCAGACAAAATGGAAAAAACTGAATTCTTTTCTGCAGTTTCTTAAGCTATTATTTGTTGCTGCTGCTGGTGGTGGGGTCATTAAGTGTTAATTTTTAACAATGCTGTAAAATGTTCCTTTGCTGCTCTGAACAAAAGCCAAACTCAGCAAGGTAGACTAAAAGCAGAACCCGCCAACCAGACATCACAGGCAGAAACCTGCTGTCTCTGCAAAGTCTTTATGGTAAACACATTTAAAGAGGAACACTAGAAAACAAAAGCTTCTTTGCAGCAATTTTATAACCACATTAAAGTTGCTGGTCTAGGCCATTGTTCTGCAGCATTGTTCATTATCAACAAACTTGTTTGAGATGGGTGGAGTTCACAGGTGGAGTTAAAAACATTATAAATAATATGCCTAAAAATGAGCAGCCACACAAACATATGTTTGTAGCAGGTGCTGATGTGTACTGTTTTACCATATAAAGCAGGAATGGGTAGAGGATGAGTTATGGCAAGAAAAGCAAAGCAAAATCTCTTTAATTTAAAACTAGGCAAGCAAAAGGCTCTGAACTAGAGAATTAGCAAAAAAAACACCATGAGCAGTCAGAGGTCATGTGCTATAGGAAGCTTAAGTCTTTTTCCTTATGGCATGAGTTAGACATCTGAGGATGTCTTCAGTTGCATGAATGAGGAGAACTGTATGAATGTGTGTGGGTTTGTAAAAGCTCGATGAATCACCGTCCAGCCTGCAAAACAAGTGTGTTTAATCGAATAGTACAACTCAGCCCTGAGTCACACTCCAGCATGCATTCCCCCTTGTATGGCTCAGACCCACAATACCTGCTGTCACTGACCTTTCCTGTTTTCTTTTAACAACTTTCTCCACGCCTTTCTTTCCTTCTTTCTTCCCTTCTTTCACCTCTCTAAACCACTGCCTTTTCATGTTTCTCTTCACTACACAAACAACCGTTAAATTCAGCTTTTTGCCCCATTCTCCTGAAGTAGGCCCCTTTTCTTTTTCCCCTACAAGGGTAAAGGGGTTAGAGAGAGATGGAGGAAGGGAGGGGGCAATAGTATCAAGAGGTATGAGGGGCAGCTTTATTAGAACCAGACGTTTAGGGGTGGTGCTGCAGTGTTCCCTTCTCCAGGAGAAAATTTTCCTCCTCTCAGCTATGAGCTATAACGGCCTCAAAGCATGATAGTGGCAGAGAGACACTTACAGAAAGAAAGAGAGGGAGGGAGCGGCCCTACATAAGTCCAAGAGGCCACTTTCCCAGAGTGAAACATGACCCACTGGTACATGAATAAAGCAGGGAGGGGTAGAGGATGAGTTATGGCAAGAAAAGAAAAGCAAAATCTCTTTTCTTTAAAACTAGGCTAGCAAAAGGCTCGAGAATTAGCAAACAGAGGAGTCAACGATCAATTGTTAACAGGTAGAAACAACAAACAGCTGCTGTGGTTATTCCAGCTAGGGTTCTGAGCTAGTTGTGCTATTCACATCTCCCACATTTACGTCTAGTTTTTCTCACCTGAACAGAACAGTTGACTATCTGGTAAGTACCTCCGAAACCAGGTTCCCACGATAAATGAAGTGCGGACTGAGTGATCTCTACAGCTCTCACATCCTGAGGTTTGTTGGGGAGAACTAAACAACAAAAACAACCCCCAAAATTAAAGATGTAAACATAATTATATGCAGATAAACTAGCAATGGCTGAAGTGACACTGCTTTCATGGGCTGACACCTACCAGTGATGGTACCAGATCGGGAGCTGGCCACACCCTTACGGTTCTGGGCCTCACAAGAGAAGGTGCTGGTCCTGTTCAGGCCTGGACAGAGAAATGAAACATCCAGGTGTGAGGAGGAAACACTTCAGTATGCTGAGTTGCATGTGATGTCAATGTGAGAAAAATATAACTAGAGTGAGAATAGCACGAGGGTAAAAGTTCCCATTCAGTAACATCCTCTGTTTGTCAGTAGTATTAGGTAGTAGGGTGCTTCTTCCTGAGAGTGTAATGGTCGTTAATCCAGGAAAGACTTACAGATTTTACATTTTGATTTGTGGTGTAAAAAAGTGAAAAAATGTGCAGCTGCTTCAGCTTTGGCAAGACAAGACAGTGTTAAACGTTTATACCTTATCTAAACATTTCAAGAAATTAACTTTATTCCATTGTGAACAATGAATCTTAATGTGAGTAAATACATGCAGAATTCAGGTTTACTTGTTGCACATGTTTAAGCAACGAGAGCTGACCAAAGCTGTGTACTAACACAAATAAAAGAGAGGAAGAAAGAGCAGGATAAAAAAAGTGTAGTATGAATTTCAATGATAGAATATCAGTTACTATAATATTAAGTTTGATCAAGCCAATAAAAAGCCATATAAAGCGTAGGTGGAGATTTGCTGATATTCAGGTTGAAAGGCATCAAAAATGTGCTTATTCTGGTATAAATCATAATATTTTTAGGACTTGGATGTAGTTTTGATTAAATAATTTTTTTCTCAATTGGCTACTATAACCAATATTATTTTCCACAAGATCATCAAAAAAACCCATTTTGGTTTTAACTGCTATTTGACGTAATTTGAGGTTTGGTTTTTCAAAACTGCAGCTTCATGATAAAGCAAAAGTTTCAGGAGTTGCAAATGCTTTTTGCTTTGTAGGCTGGAGAACAAAGAGTGCAGCCTAGCTGAAGTCTAGGTGTAATATGCTGAGCTGCTGCCTTCAAGAGGAGCTGGGGCTCCCGTGAAGGGGGAAAACAAGTATGACACACTGACATTCAGCAGAGAATGAGTCCTCTGACAAAGTGACTCACAGCGTGCTCACACATTGAGCATTTTGTAATGAAACACAGGCCTACACACACAGACAGACAGTGAAACATGTGACATTCAAGTTTATCACTGTTATCTAACACCCCAACATTGTCAATAAGCCACAAGCTGAGAGTGACAGAATCATGCAGTGTGTTTGTCCTGCGCCGACGGCACCATGCCCCCATTGTGCCGTGGCCGGAAAAAGAACAGGGGGTACGATCCTCGCTGGCTGTAGTGAGGGGTTGTGAGAGGGGAAAAGGAGGGAGGGGAGCGTGAGCTGACCACTGGCTGTGTGCGACAGTGAACTGCTCATCAAGCCAGATTGCGCCACTTGCTCGTGTCTCCTTCCTTCCTCATCAGAAAACCACAAAACAACATCCTTTAACAGCTGGAAATGTCATTATCTGTTACTAGGAAGAACCTCATGATCCGTGCAGTATTGACCAACAGTGTCAGCTGGGAAAGGCAGTGCGTGGCTTTGGTACTTTTTTTTTTGCTAGACTAACATTTTCTGTGAACAAAGTAATAGTGTTAGATTTCTCAACTTTCTTAAAAGGAACTGGGATTGTGAATACTTTAATGGTTCATGAATAACCAAAATGGTTTAGAACTGAAGGAGAAATGAAACTGATAATGAAGTTGAAAGCGTTGACTTTAGCAGGGGAGTAAACCAAATCAAAATCAAATCAAATCACTTTTATTGTCACATCACATGTGCAGGTACATTGGTACAGCACATCTGAGTGAAATTCTTGTGTGCGAGCTTCACAAGCAACAGAGTTGTGCAAAATACAATAATGTAAACAAGCAAAATACAAGAATGGCTACATCTGAAACTAATAAATGTACAATATATAATAGTATATGCATTATGCAACATAAATATGCAACATAAATTTATTTTGATGAATAGATTTTTTTTGCCCAAGACACAATAAAAAAAGAAAAAGAAGAAAGAAGAACAGTTTATGAGGACTTCTCAAATCATGAAGCCACACATGTATGGCTCTTGGTTTCTTGCTGGTTGGAATGTTCTTCATTCCATTTTTCTTTATGGGCTCCTTGAAAGATTATTTGTGTTTGCCTTGGTTTGGATCTGTGGTCTGCCAGGCCAGCTGTCCATACCAGAGTTGTGAGTGTAGGTTACCATCAATCGGGTCCTAGTCAACACCATGAAGCCTGCTCCGATGAGTCAAACCAGAGCCTTCAACTGAACTTCAACCGCTCCTTACTCCTCCCTTTTTCCTTCTGACTCAGCCTCCTCTGTTTTTCAGCCTACCACTGGTAGGCTAGCTGGCAGGCATCTGTAGTTTGCATTCAAGCAGCAACAGAATCCCCCTCCTTTATCTCCTTCTTTCTTTTATCTCCTTATGTCCTCTGCACATCAATTTTCCATCTCCCAATTTCCCAATTGTCCTTTCTGTGCTTGCTGCTCCTTTTTACCCACAAAACCACAAGGCATGTCCTCAATGGATTCACTGGCAATGTGCCAGCCTGGCTCTCTCTGGGGAGGGTGGTTATTTGGTAGTATTGTTTTGGCCATGAAAGGAGGATTTGAAAGTCTTTCAAACACAGGAGATAGTTGCTATACAGTTTTTGAAGAAGGTCATTATAACCAGTCTAAATAGATTAGATTCAAAAACTCAACTCTGAACCACAACTTCTTGAAGGAGGACTTTTTACTCGTCTAATATTTAATTTGCATATTATTTTTTTTACCTGCAGAAATTAGCATTTGTAACTCATTAATCATTTAAGTAATTAATCTTCTCAGTTTTTAAAATGTGAGGACCCACTTCTCTTGCCAACATGTCAAGTTTGGGGAGAATTTTTTTCTTTCGTTTTTTTAAAAAACTTTTTTTAACTTGATCATTCGTTATTGTTTTTATTTTCTCCTGTCCATTTCACTGTCAGTGCAAAATGAGGATTTGAGAAATCTGTTTGTTTAAACTGGACTAACTAGGCTGTTGTGCTTGACTGAGTAAAACATGATACCTGTGAGGTTGAGGGTTGAGGGTGAGAGGGCCACTGGATCCGTCAAAACATTCAGAGGATGGCCATCCTGTAGCCAGATGACCCTGACTGGTTCAGGAGGCCCGTGGGCTGCACAGTGAAGGCTGAAGGAGACATTCGCCACGACAGTCATGTGGTAGGGCTCCAAAGAAAAATGAGGAAGGCCTGAGAAAGACTTAGCTGAGTCAGGGTCTCCACTCCTTTAAACAATCCAAATCTATAGACTTCTGTAGCTGTGGTTGTTTAATAACTCACCTTCCAGCTGAATACCACCCTCATCAGAAAAGGTCTCATTGCTTCCTGATCGAACAGCACATTTGTAGTAGCCCATGTCAGGGAGCTGGACTTTCTCAATTCTGTTATGTATATAAAGAGGAATATTTTCAAAGGTTTTGTAAAGAGCAAAAAATGTCAAAGCAAACTGGTAATACAGGGAGCTGATGTTTACTTTCTTTCTAAATTTAACATTCAGTCAAGCCTGAATAAAATATTTCAAGTTACAGCAGATTAGACAAATGTGATTTTCCTTGGATTGCATAATTTCTTTGAGAATTGATTTCTCTGGTTCTCTACTGAGAGTGGAAGTCAACATGGTGACATAATCCAGCAACAGCCCTGTTTGAGCTAGAAACAAGACGGGGTGGAAGAACAGGAAATAAACACATTTTTAGACCAGGTGTGACTGCTTCACAATACATAATCCTTAAATCTTAAAACGAAAAGAAACTTCCACATGTTAGCAGCCAAAACTGCATCCTACCTCAGTGTGCTTATGATAGTCCTACTGTTGCTGCCAGTGAGAACTTGGTACTGATTATTTTCTGCATGCTCCAGTGGCACACCATCTTTCAGCCAGATCACATCAGGGGACTCCACGTCCTCACTCCCTTTACCATTCAATTTGCACTGCAATGTAACAGGTTTGCCCAGTGAAGAGATGACAGTAGTGGGACTCTTTACAAACTCCAAATCTTTGAGAGAGGAAAGAAGCAGAAGAAGAGGTTAGCATTTTTCAAATGCAAATTTTTTGCAGTCCAACTGCAACTGAAAACGTATCTTTAAAGAACAAGATTTCCCACTCTTCTCTTTTCTATAGAATCTGTGCAGCTACAAACTGAGCGTAGCATTACTTCAGACAATGTTTAGCTTTGTCTGCAGTCTTGTTACATCAACTGATAACAGCTGATCTCAGTCCAGCCCAAAAAACCTACTGCTGGCTCAGATGGTACCCTTCTGTGCATTCTTCAGGCAGATATCATACAGGCAACACCATGTCCTGCTCCTGCAAGCTGCTTTGCAACCCACCGTGACCCCCAGTGCCTTCATTTCATCTTCTGCTTGACCTTAATGTGACGTATGTTGTCACTTTGTTGATGCTTGCTTTGAGCTGTACATGTTTGTCTTGCTGTTTCTTTCATAGGACATAATTTTTCTACCACAAACAGTCATTACTAGAAATGAAAGGTTCACTCTTTTTTTGGGCTAAAGTGGTCCTGACTCAACTGTGATTGTTCTGCATGCATGCGCATGACACCTTTCAGTAGTTTAATTCACATAATTAGATTAACTACATTAATCATGTCATCTATCCAATATAAAACAAAAATAAAGAAAATGCCTAAGACAAACTCCCATAGATTAAGGTGAAATAGTCCAAACAACAATTCAAAACCCAAAGATATTTAAATCACAGTGACACAAAACACAGAAAAGTAGTAAATCTCCACAATCCACAGCAAGTAGCAAATTTTGGTTTAATAAATGTCTGGAACATTAAATCATAAACAGAATTGCTGTTGTCCTATTAATCAATCAGCTAATATGTCCAGCACTAAAGTCTTCACTTGATTCTGTCTGATAAATATTTATTGCTTGTGACAGACTTACTTTTGCAGTTGCCAGGATATGATAACCCGAGCTTTTGAAAGACTCTGGTTATCTCGTGCTCCTACTGATAGTGAGGCTGACCTGAGAAGGGCAGCACTGATACTGAGACAAAGGCTTCTTGTTAGAGGAAGGTTGCCTATGTTGCTTAAACAATGTCTGAGAACTGAGAGCCCAACACAAACTAAACGTAATTATAATCACAGCTTCTTCATAACAGTATTCACAGACCTGCAGCCTATAGATGTCTGATGTCAGAAAAATGTTGAAAACGGAGGATCATTCTTTCTTTTTACCTTCTGAAACTTTCAATGATAATGAATTAGAATACGTAACTTAAAAACCCAGATTTTCTTTAAACCATCAAACTGGCAAGCGCACATAAGATGTGCACAGATTTGTGATACAAGAATTCTTTTCTTTTTTTCGCAGTATCACATAAAAATGCAAAGCATCCACTCAACCAACCAAGCCAAGGCAACTCCTTGTAGATAAAGAAAACATAAATCATTTGAGGATGAGCAAACTTGGTTTTCAGAGCAAGAATGAAAAAGCACGATTTTCTCAAGCTTGTCAACACGCCCTCCTCGTCTATTTCATGGTCACCTTTCAACCTTTGACCCTTTACAAAGACCCCAAAGACCCATTTCACTATAACACATAAATGGCCATAATTCAACAACCAAAAACAGATTTAAAATGCACCTTTTTGCAGTACTTATTTTACTCTTAACTATAACATGTCTTGACAGAGTGTGTGCTTCCCTACCTCTTTGTCTCTGTGTGTTTTCTGGCATTAAAAGTCATTCATCCCTTTATTTTTTAAGCTTGGTTGAGCTCTTTCAATATTCTACATGACCCTGGCTTTGTCCTCCTCCCCCTCCAGTGCATTGAACCAAAAAAGCCTCATTTTCTCTCTCTGTATCTTTTTTTTTTTGCTGAATTCATATAATAATAACCTTGTAAACATTTTACAAGATTGCAGACAGACAGAGAGGGGAGGCTACAGACAAACTGTGTGTCTCTGTTTGTGTGTGGCCTGTCTCCACTGATTCATTGGTGCCTAACTACTTCATCGCCTCCCTATTGTTCCCCGAATTCCCTTCAGGTCCCCCACTTTTTCCCTGATCTTTTCTTTCCACCCTGCCTCTACTCCTACTCTCCACTCTGTGAGAATGCTCAGATGTTAAATGTCATTGGTTGTGCACATACCAAAAATGTCTGACACAGTCTTAAGCATTTATCCTCCTCTCCCTCCCTGCTTTATCCTCCTGCATTTTTAACAGTGTGGAATCCATTCACTGCCGCGCCTTTGCCCTTTCTCCTTTTCATGCCATTCATCACTATACATTTTGCCACCTCCCCTCCAAACTCTCTACTCTTGCCCTCGTACCCCATCCATCATTGGATTGGAGTCTGAGTCAGACAAGCTCTGACTCACAAACCAAAGCATTTGGCCCCCTGAACCCCTCCTCATCCTTCAGATCCTCACATCCAAATAGGAACTGAGACATCCGAATAAAATTCTCCATTCTTCACATCGGTGTCTCGTAATCTCCCTGCCTGCTAGTCATACATATACTTAGGGCAGCTGCCCAAGAGACAGAGTGACCGCAATTGTCAAAACACATAAGCTGACAGGTGGACGTCCATGTAGGGATACTGTTTTCATCAACTGGGTGCAATTGAAAGTTCCCAAACAGTCAGTAAAGTTTGTTTTAAAAGATAATTAACATACTTTTGAAATGATTCTGTATAGTGTAGAAAGACTATTTTCTTAAGAAAGCAGAAATTTGGCTTTCAGCTTTCATCTTTGGCGTTCAGCAAACATTCTCTTTGCTGATTATGATTCACCCATGTCTCAAGATGTTTACATTAAATGCCCACCTTTCACTTGTTTCAGTACATCTATCAAATTCCAAATCTTGTTCGCTTGAACTCCCAGCATGAATAAACATTGATCACCTGATTTCAGAAACATTGCCCTTGAGCAGTTAGTGTTACTGGTTGTTACCTGTCAGGTAAAACTCCCCTTCACTTACTTTGATTGTATTATAATATAATAATAGTATACAATAATATCAATCCTTTACTTGCTTTTGATAACTTTTTTATGTTGGCCAGATGTTGAACGCCCCTGCAGCTGTGGTTAGCCAAAAACAAATTGAGTTAACGAGGCAGAGAGCTGACTGTGCTAATTGCTCTTTACGATGTTTCCCCCTGCACACAACTAACAGGCATATTGGGTAAATAAAAAAGCGCCCCGTTTCAGTTAAACCTTACCTGTCAGCGAATCTGCAGATGTTGGTATCCAAACCGAAAACATGACGGTGAGAATCACAAACGACCATTTAGACAAATTCATATTTTCTCTCGAAAACAAATGACCTCGGAAAAAGAGCTTCATGAGGAGAAGAGTCATCCTGGAAACATCACCAGACTCCATTACCGCATCGCAGCAGCTCAGAGATTCAAAGTTACGTTTTGCTCTAAAGAAAAAGAAAAAATTTCTCTGACTTGGCAGGTGCTGAAAATGTTGAGTATCCACAAATCAAGACCCAAACAAAGCGAATCCGAGCGTTTCAGTTCCCCGTTTTATGAAACATGCAGTTAAAAAAAAGTCTCTGAATTGCCACAAACTCTTGAGTTTCCCTTATCCTGTTGCTTTGGTTGGTTTCAAACGGAGCAGGGCTGTCTCCATCAAAAACTTTCATCTACCATGAAAAAGCGCACAGCAAACGACGCTCTAAACTTTTCCTGTCCAAACGAGAGTCTATTTCTAGCGATCAAGAGCATATTTTTAAACCAGTCTTTCCTGCAGCCGGTTGTCCAAAGTCTCTATCCTGCCTACAGGTTCCCTGCGACTCCAGACATTCCCCTGGCTTTCTTATCCCTCTCCCCCTTTCAAACACGATTCAAATTCCTCAACTCAAGTTCTTTCCACCCTCCTCATCCTCCTCCCCCTTCTCCACAGTCTCCCTCCTTTTCTCAAAGGATGTGAGAAACTCTGCGGCATGCTGATTGTCTCGGCCCAATCTCCCATTCGCTTTTTAATTACACAGGGATGCCCAGAAGTTGTAAATGTCTCCGTAAATCAACCGTTTCGCGCTTGAAACACTGTTTAAAACACAAGCCTGTGCATTTCAGTGTGTGCAACATGACAGCATCATGTACATATAATAAGAAAACATAATGTTACAGACCTGCCTTTTTAATAATAAACGTTTTTCTTTTTTTCCTAAGAAAAATATATATTTTTAAATCGCGCTGTCAAAGTTAATTGCTTATACACGTCTATTGTTTTTCTGTATACTGTTTTATAATAATTAAAACATATAAATGTTTAAAAGTACTACTATTAAAATACCATATCCAGGTTTAGCAGGTTTTGTTATTAATTCTTCATTATCTTGCTGCTGTTTAAAACATTTGAACATGTCGATTTGTTATTCCAACCAGTCAAAAGCAAACGTGATGTCAGCAAAAATGCATTAACGCATTACAGAAAAATATTCAAACTATTTTTGTTTGCATTTACTCCATTCTACACAAACAGAGTCACCATCACGATGTCTGGGAATTTGTTTGAAAATCCGGATTCAGTCATAACAATTTGAAGCACTCTCAGCTGTAGTCTAAATAACTGCGGCTTTCCTTGATTTACATCTAAGTTACTGTTGTAGATCGCGATGTCTGAAGTGTGTTCTGTGTGTGCGAGAGGAAATGCTTCTTGCTGCGTGAGAGAAGTCCCTGCAGGGTTCTCATATCATTCATGAATGAATTGATCTGCTGTGTATATTTCTGTTTTTTTTTTTTTCTTCTTCTCTGAAAACAATGAGATGGGCTGGAACTCAGGTTGCGAAGAACTCAGTCCGACTGCCCCTTTAAGAGTAGCTCTGCGGACAGTGTTGTGTTCCCAGGGTTTTTAATGGAGACAGAGAGCCACTGAGAAAGACCCCATTGTATATGCTCTCCTTTCAATCGGGGCCTGAGCAATGGTGCTCTCACTGCTCCCTGATAGAAGCACAGAGTGGAGGGAGGGAAGAGGGTCGCAGAGGGTGGTCCTGCATAAGAAAGCGGGGTGTTCAACTCCAAAACACAAAGTTTCGTGGCTAGTTGGACCTGGAAGGAGTGAATGTTTGGCTATAAAGGGGGAGGGGCATCAGGTCTAGGACTCAAGGAGTGTTTAGGTTCAAGTCACGCTAAAATCTGATTCATCACACACCAAGACCCAAAGATTTAAAGACCTTTACACGAAGCTCAAGTGGATTAACAGAATTAAAAGCGAATGGTCTAGGTTATAAAACACTTTAACCGGCAAAACAAACTGTATGGGCCCCAGCTACTCACAGAGTAGTAGGCTAGTGCTGAGCTCATATCCCTGATAATCTCAAATGCTTATTAACAAAACAACCTGTCTTGAAGAAGAGTGTCTATTGGCTGGAAGACATGAGAAACACCTTCCTGCTACTCTCCCAGCTACACATCCCCCCGGTGGTGCGGATAATGAGCTGAGGGCCTCTTCTTTTTCCTTCTCCTTACTGCAGACTTGACAGCCAAACTGCTCCACTCAACCCTGATGATTCATTAAAATAGACTGTAGTGACTGACTGCCTGAAGTTGAAGGCTCTTATGCCCCCTGCTGGTGATTTTGTTCAAACTGCAACTGAATTCATGGAAGAACAATCAGTCCTGAGAAAGTCTCTGAACAAACCTAAATGAAGATCATTTAAAGGCGGTCAGCTTAGGCTCCTGACCCAAACTGACCTCATCGGTCAAACACATTGGTGTTTTTGTTATGACTTGAGTATAGCTGCCAATGGATCTAACACCGGCATTTGCTGATAAATCTGAGCTATACAAGAGTGTGAGCTCAGATTCAGCCAAATGTACAAAACCTATTGGGAAAACATTTAATTTGAGCAGGGCAGCAATGCCTAACATAGTGCAAAAACAACACAAAAGCTTAACAGGGTGAAAAGGCGATGTCCTCAAATAGTAGAGTCAATCCCCTGATTTAAATCAAATTGAGCTGCACTCCATCAGACTGAAGACAGACGGACTCAACAAAAAGCAGACGGTGAAAGTTTACTTCAGCCATAGAGTGTAAAAGATTTTATACTCAATACTTAATATGATGATTTTTTTCTACACTCCCAAATAATTTGAAAGCACAATTTAATTAACATCCTTCTATCAGTACTGATGTCAGTTTTTATTTTAAAGTTGACTAAACCAGGCCAAAAACACCAGATATTATTACTTCATGTTTGTTCTTTGCTTGGAGAGGTGTGCAACAAGATTAAACCTTGCAATGAGAGCTTTCTGCTGTTTTATTTTCAGCTCACTGGTGAAATTAGCCAGTAATAGAAACGCTGAATTATCAACAGACAGCAAAGCAAATGATATCTATGTGCTACAGTGTAAGATCCTGTTTTTCTGTCACACATAGAGTTCAAAGGGAGCTGTCTGATGGGAAAATAAAATTTCCAGTGGGATTATCTGATTTTATGTCATCTCCTGGCTTTGACTAACTCCTCAATAGCTCTGCTTGTCATAAACTTTAAACAGAGACAGATATGTCTGTGAACAAAAACCTAGAGACACGCATCAAGGGCTGCAGTAACAATTTCAAACAAATGCTTTGGCATGTTGGTGATCCCATGTGGCATGTTACACATTACTGTAGGCAGATCACTAAACCAGAGGTCAAAGATTTAAGCCTCATGTATTCAAGGTGTTAAAGGTACAATATACAATGTACACTGAAGGTGTGTAAATATTTTTGCCCATTTATTTTCACATTGCTTGCTGAAATCTGCTTCCTGTATTTAGCCCCCACATCTTTCAGACTACCACCACCTTACAACCCATTTATTGAAGACCAGTTTCATCAAAGCATGAGAGCGTCTCTCTAAGATCCCTCCTGTTACGTAACGTCATTCTAACAGCGATTAGCAAACCCAGAATGTCACAGTGAATAGCATTTAATCTCACTTGGATATATGATGATGAAAGACATGTAATATCTTAGAGGTGGTTACTTGGATGGGGCCACATATTCCAGGTTTGAACAGATTAAAATCTTGGTTGGGCCTATCCACAGCAGTGCAACAACAGGCTTCCAGCTGTGCAAGAATAATAATCCCTCTGTTTTAATCTCTCTGAGCAGGAGGTGATCCGAGCCCTTGTTCGGAAGCCATTCAAGGGCGCAGGGATGCGCTAAGATACAGGTTTGACAGGTTTACCAGTTTAATGATAAGCAATTATGCACCTCTCATATTTTCTGTGTGGAACTGGAAATTGAAGCGTGTGTGTGTGTATGTTGCTCAGGGAGGGTGTCCAACATGACATCTGGTAATGGTTGCAGTATAAACCATAAATCATCTTTTTGGTGGGATTTATGCTTTGCTGTGATGATTATTTGGGCCTCTTATGCTCATATGATGTTTATATGTGCATAACCAGGCATGGCTCTAATTCCACTCACAACAGCATGGGTTTAAAGAGGGAAGGCCTAAATAGTGGGGATTATTCTCTCTCCCGCTTCTCCCTCTCCCTCTTTCTCTTACCCTATTTTTCAGCATCAGTGCTCTGCCTTTCATTTCAGTTCCTGTTGCTGTGATGACCACAGACATGAGCACAGCAGGTGTTCATCGAGGCTTCCTCAAAAAATATGGTAGGGCTGCTTCTATCCTTTTATCCACAGTAACCCCTCTGCAGTCGTCATGTAAAGTTTGATGTGAATGCTTTGGTCTGATTTTGTTTACTGTCCTTTTGTGCTCATTCTGCAAATTAGGCCAAAGTTAGTAATTATATAGGCTTTTTGAAGATCTCAGTTGCTTTGCTGTCAAATATGACCAAACTATGTCTTTAATTTAGATTTTCTGATTGTCTTATGCTTATTTTCTCCAAGGTGTAATAAATTCTTAGTGTTTATTCTTTTAAAGCCAGTATAGATTATATGGCTGCTGACTTCACAATCGGTGGAAAACAACACTGTCTCAGAACACCAATCCAACTCTTACATGAGCAATGTCAGCCTAAGAGCCAGCCAGTATGATTTTCAAGCCAAGTCATGAACCGGCTCTTGGCCAGCGTCTCTCTTTACTTATATTACATCTGTTTTTTATTGCCCTTGTTTTCATTTCAGAGTGGTGTCACAGTTGATAACAGTTAAGTAGCTATTTTGGTACTTCAAATGTTTTTCTTCCTCTCTTGACTTATGCAGACTAATAGAGCTAATAAAATTTAGGGATATTAATCTAAAGGTTGAAATCTGCAGTCAAATTAATGCAGTTGTTGTCATATTAGTATTCCCAGGTATAGTAGACGCCATAATAACAAACAATCAATCAAAAATTCCTATACCCCCCTCCCTTGCTCGCTTGCAAATCCACCTGCTTTAATCCGCTGTATGGAGAAATAAAGCAGATCTTGTCTATCAACATGTGCTCACCTTCTACTGTCTGCAGTCTAACACCGTCGTGTGTGTCCTGTCCTGAAAACTCATTGTTCCAAAAATGAGAATATTTCAGTTTCTTTTTAATACAAAAACGCATTACATTTGACTCAAGCTGTTTCTATTGATTTTTGATATTATGGATCTGCCTTGTTTCAAAGACAAGGTATCATTATTTTTGTATTATTATTGGTATTGTTGTTGTTGTTTTCATAAGTTGATCCTGTGACTTTCTCTGACTGTTGTAATTTTTAATCAGTGTGATTTTGAGGCTGCTGTTTGTGCTCATAAAACCCCCCAAACAATTTATTGGACATTGTTATAGTTGTGTTTATGCCACTGCAATAAGTATCCAATTATATCACTGAAACTGACAAAAATAGAACATTTCTATCAAAGAACCTGCTCATTAAACAATTGTGTTATTTGTTTGTGAAACTTTCAGTTAAGTTAGTGAAAGTACAAGCATACAACCAAACAAACAACACCGTTATAGTTCTGGACATACAATGCCAGCAGTAACATTACTACTAATACGGAAGTATCTTGATTCATGTTCAATCATCCAGGTAAGGAATTCTCAAAAAGTTGATTCTGTTCATCTGGATGTAACATTTTCAGTGCAACAAATGTTTCGTCACTCATCCAAGTGACTTCTTCAGTGTCAGCTGAATGCCAGTTTCCCTAACCTTATAAACAGTAATGACCGAAACTAACAACACTGACAAACAAAGGGAGTGAGATCAGATCAACTGTCATTGATCAGTGCTATGGTGTACATTTTAAGACATCTTCAGGTTTCAGGAAACCATCGTCAGACATCAGATCAAACGGTCTCAGATGTCAAACCATAAACAAAAAACATCACATTCCATTGAAAAACACATGAGACTTCTGACTAGATTAGATTAGATAGAACTTTATTAATCCCTCGGGTGGGTTCCTCTGGGAAATTCGATTTCCAAAAAAGCACAGCACCGACAGAAGTTACAGAGTTATACACACACACATATATATAAATACAGAGACAATATAAATAAAATATACGAAGGGGATAAATATAATAAATAGGAATAAAAATAAAAATACAAGTGAATTGCACATTTCAAGTATTGAGTCTATTGCACCGTTGACTATTTACAAAAGTATTGCACAAAAGGTATTGCACAGTGAGGTGAAGAGGCACCACAGCTTAGTTGTTCCCCCCTCCTTTGTCCTCCTGTTTCCCCTCCCTCTCCCCTCCAGAGAGGAGTTAAACAGTCTGATGGCGTGTGGGACAAAGGAGTTTTTAAGTCTGTTAGTTCTTGTCTTTGGGAGAAGCAACCTGTCACTGAACAGACTCTTCTGGTTGTTAATGGCCGTGTGCAGAGGATGCCTGGCATTGTCCATAATGTCCATCAGTTTCTTTCAGTCAGACTAAACAGCACCAGACTGAAAAGCCTCAGAAAAAACAACTTCAGATGATATGATAAATGGCAGAACATAACATAACATTTTCTCTGTGCTTTTGCTACAGTTATTTTTTTACAGTTGTTTTTTTGGGACTTGTTTGTCTGATTAGTCAGAAGGACCTCCTGTTCAGCTTGTTTTGGCTGTTCTGGCACTTTTTGATTCATCTCCTATTTATGAGCCTACTTGTACTGTTTTCTTTTTTCTGGAGGCGGCTTCATGTTTAAGCAGTGGAAGGAGAAGTACCTTGTGCTGACCATAGAGGGTAACCTGCTGGTGTGCCGGGATGCAGAGTCCCCTCCAGACCAAGTAGTAGCACTACATAGCAGCTGTGAGTCAATTGCAGAGGGACGAGAAATACTTGACCTGCCCAAGTTGCCTCCAGGGGGCAGGAGGGACTGCTGCTTTGCTCTTATCCTGCCACAGAACAAGTTCCTGCTGCTGCTCTCAGACAACCCAGACGACTGCACGTAGGTCTCACGCTCTCTCTTTGTCTCCTTCCCTCTGGAGCTCAGATGTCCTTTACCCATTCACTATCAGTTGTTTTGCACATGGTGGCATATTTACACACACATACATTCTGAAATTTAGGTTTCCTTTGCTCTATTTGTTACCAAATAAATTTACTGCACGTGATTATCAGGCTTTTCTGCTGTTGAAAAAATAAAAAATAAAACTTTGGATCTGTTTCAAACATCATGACATGTCATTATCTTTCACAGGCTCTGGCTGAAGGTCATCAGGAAAGTGAGAGAGGTGAGTTAGGTAGCACTGTTTTATTTAATATTAAAACAAATTGTGTTCTCTATGTTTCTCACTGCTAATTTGTTAGATTCCTGTTCCAATTGTAGACTGTTTATTTCTGTCATATAATAACGTTTACTTTTTCCAATTTGCTAGGGTGTCATGTCACCCCTGACACTTCAGAGACAACGCAGCCTCACTCCCTGCATCACAGATAGAGACCCCCTGCCCGACTCTGCCAGTGATAAAGACCCCGGGTCACCAAGGGTTGGTGAGGGCACCCCTCCTTTGACTAGGGTCACTGAACGGGGAGGCTCCTTCAGAGAGAGAGGGCAAAACCAAGGTCAGCTCTTAGGCCATTTGTAATTACTTGACAGTAGATTGAAGAAGGGTGCTGATTAATTTCACAAAACAGAAAAAACAAGACAAATGAACAAAAACTCTAATCTGGTTAATTAATGAACTAATGGATATAAAACGATTTGTGAATAAAACAAATGGGAAGCACATTCAGAAATTTGACAATACACATTTCTGAAGCATTTATGCCTAAAACTACACATTATCACATCTGTCACACAGCTGTTGCTTTATTACAGTTACAACTGCATCTTAATTACTGAAGCTCTGACTAATTTAATTTGCTAAATGTGATGCATTTGGACAATTCATGTTTGTTTTTTCCTTTATAATTTAGTGCTCTGTTGTTTTGAGCATGACAGATGGTGTCCTTAAGCACCTGCAAAGCCGTAACAGAGCACACAGAGGCAGAGTTGGGGTTAATCGTGTTTTGATCTAATTTTGAGTAATGAAAAATATAGCTTAATTGTATTTCTACTGTGTCCCATTTAATTTAAGTAGTTTATGAATACTAAGTCTAGTACACACATATACACTATTGCCAGTAGTAGTATAATAGTATTATAGTAGCCAGTTAGTATAATATATGCTGTCTGGCTGGTAAATAAGCCAAACTACACATAAATTTGTGAATTTAACAACATTTACATCTTTTACAGCAAATGTGTCACGGCAGCCTCTGCGTAGTGTTTCTGTGGCACCACCTCACCGTGTGTCCGACTGTCTTCGCCATGGCAACAGCAGTGATGCCCGGGCAGTGAGGGCAGTATGCTTACTGATGGGAGGGGCAGCAGCCTCCTCTGCTTTGGGCTACCTCAATTCCTGCTCCCCTTCCTCTCCCCTTGCCACAAGACCCCCAGAAATTGCCCACGGCACAGGGGGCTTCTCTGAGCTTTCTGCTGGGGGCTCCTTCCATGCCTGCAGCCAGGATGTCGATTCCCCACACTTTAACAGCTTCGACTTCGAAGGAGACTCCGACTTTGATGCATTTGACTGTGGAGGATTTGCTTTTTAGTTGACAGGGCTTTCAAATTCCTTATATTGATGTTTGTAATATAAGTATGTTGTTATTTACTAATCAGCTGTTGGGTAATCTGTAGGACTAATTTAGCAATCAATAAAGGTGTGCTTCCTGGCTTTGTGCCAATGCTCCTCAGGTTAATCATAAATAAGCCCTACTCCTGTAAACACTGTCTGTGTTGTATCACTTTTTCCATGCCATGATGACTTGATATTCACTGGGTCAGCAGTCTGATTCCAGTCACACAGACATTTATAAGAACATATTAGTCTCAGATTTCAGTTCAATTCAATAAAACTTTATTGATCTTGAAGGTTGATCCTGAAGGAAATTGGGTATGTTTTTTTTTTTGTTTTTTTTTCTTCTCAGATTTGGATTTGTGTCATAAATTTGAGAAAAGATGATCTCACTGAACTGAATGTTTTTTTTCTCGTCCACATTTCTCTCAGTGTCTTCTGCCCTGCTTTTGGAAATTACCCTTTCACCTGTGTGCACAGTGTAATTATACATGGAATGCAGTTTAAAGGTTAACACATTAAATCCTTTTGTCAACATGACTTTGTGCTTGTCTCTCTAGAACAAACAAACTGCAGCAGTGCAGACATAGGCCAGGGTCTGGGGAGGAGGGATTTTGAAGCAAATCTGTACAAGAGGGGGATATGCATAACCTGAAAATGCACATGCTTAATGTGTGTATCAAGCAGATTATTATAGTCAAGACATCCATTCATTTTTTTTATCATAAGCATCACTTTTTTAAAATTATATTATGACTGCTTTAAAATACCCAAAGTCTTACTGCTTGGCATTACTTTACTGTTTGACAGCCAGGACAAACAGTAAAGTACAACTTTTTCCTGTTAGAGTTACCCACACTGAAAGGAACAAGTTGTACCATTTCTTGTAGATATAAATCTGACTGAAAAGACAAAAAACAGTTTGAGTAACAGCTAAAATAGCAATGTCATTACATCTCTATCATTGAAGTTCCCTCTGGGTACTCTGGCTTCCCCCCACAGTCCAAAGACATGCAGTTAGTGGGAACAAGTTAATTGATTAATCAAAATTGCCCATAGGTGTGAATCTGTGCGTAAATGTGAGTGCGAATGGTTGTCTGTGCCTCTATGTGTTAGCCCTGCGACAGACTGGAAACCTGTCCAGGGTGTACCCCGCCTCTCGCCCTATGACAGCTGGGATAGGCTCCAGCGTCCCCGCAACCCTGGAAAGGATAAACGGAAGCGAATGGATGGATGACAAATCAAAACAACAATCACCTCAAGGTGCTTTACGTTGTAAGGCTAGAGACCCTACAATAATGCAGAGAAAACCCCAACAATCAAAAGATTCTCTATGAGCAAGCAATTGACAGTGGAAGGAAAAACTACCTTTTGACAGGAAAAACAAACAAACAGGCTAATCAAGGAACAGCCAGGTTGAAGGCTGAGGTTGAAGGAGGCAGGCAGGATGAAAGACACACTGTGGAAGAAAGCCGGGGATTAATAATGACTAATGATTAAATGCGGAGTGGTGTGTAAACACAAAGTGAGTAAAAAAGGTGAGTGAAGAAGAAATGCTCAGTGGATCATGGGAAGCCCCCATTAGAGTATGCGTATTACAGCATAACTAAGGGATGATTCCAAGAGCATCTTGGATCAACTGAAGGCTTTTTGGGGATTTGTGTTTGATTTGCATTTTTAGCAATCCCACAAGTTTTCTCAGAAAGTTTTCTTGATCTTACTTACACATCACCCTGGCAGCTGCTATTTCCTAGGCAAACTTGCTTTGCTAACTTCTCTTGCTTCACAGGGATCAGGTATTTTGTTCCTATAATCATTCTAGAACCTTACATACAGTTTGCATTGTGTTCTCACACAAAAACAGTTTCAGTAAAACTGGTTTACAAACATTTATGTCAATAAGCAAAAAATGACATTTAGCTAATCTTAATCTTCAGAAAAGGAAGTTGGGAATCCTTACATCACATAGCTCACAGTCTCCTATTACAGAGCTTATTATCTGTCCCTTCCCCCCAGCTAGCCCCCATGGGGCAAAGGGCTTTTTGCTGCTCTGCTCCTCGACTCTGCAATTCCCTTTCCCCTCATATAAGAAATATCACCTCCCTCTCTCTTTTTAAATCTAGACTCAAAACTCACCCGTTCACAATAGTCTACTTTACATGAGCTTCTCCATTCTGCTATTTTAAATTTGCTCTACGTTTTATGTTTATAATTTTATAAATTGCTATGCCTGTTGTTGTTTTGCTTGTCTCTATTCTGCTGTGTACAGTGTCCTTGAGTGTTTTGAAAGGTTATTTTTTTTAATTAAAATGTATTATTATTGTTAAGAAAGTCATTGTCTTTACAAACTTTGTCAGAGTGTCTGTGGAAATGGCCTCGCTAGAAGTCTGACTAGCTATCCACACAGCTAAACATGAACCTAGGAACTCCAGACAATAGATGAGATCTTATGAAGTTTACTGGTTCTTTCATTTTGTGAAACTGTAACAATAAAGCATATGTGGAAATGTACATTACTCATCTGTACTGTTTTAACAACAACATGTGCCAATGACCTAACAATGCATTTGAGAAGCTAGCATGACGATTAGCACCGCTAATTAGCATATGAACTGGCGATCTTATTTACATATGAATAGCACATAGAAAACTTGTTAACTGTGGTCCATCACACATAAAAACAACACTTGGAGTGTCTCATTGCTTTTTACCATTAAATACTTACAGACAATGCTTTAACAAACACCCAAAGAAGGACACAAATGTGGAGCAGCCATCTTGAAACAGCATAGCAAGAAAACATGAACTTCCTGTCTAACTCTTCTTCTACTGTCACAAAATATCGACTTAAAGGGGCCACAGGGTGGCGCATTTTACTAACATTTAAAACATGAAATTAACTAAGCAGTAACATAACAGTCTGTTTATTTACCTTGTGTGTGCCCTGTCAGTGTTCATTTTCTGTTTACTTTTGCATCTAGACTGACGTATTTTCTGGGTTAGTTCAGTTGTTTGCCTTCGAGTCTGGCATTTGAAACTATTTCTTGGCAAGTGACAACATAATAACAGTTAAGATAAGAAAGTTTATACAGCATCATGGAATTTTCTACAACTTTGATCTTGGCAGGGCTAATCTTAGCTCTGCTGTGGATATTTAATGTAAAAAACAAAACAAACAGGCGTCTACCTCCAGGACCCACTGCACTTTCTTTCATAGGAAACCTTCTACAGATAGACAAAAAAGCACCCTTTAAAAGTCTTTTTAAGGTAAGTTTACAATAGTATATTTTGTAATATGAGGAGAGTAAAAACTGTCTTCAAACAGACTAAATTTAACAGCATCTTAACACTTCAGAATCAGAATACTTTATTAAGGGTGTGCAATTACTGCAGTGTGTTTTTGCATAAAACTCATAAAAAGCTCAATGCTTATCATTAAAACAAAAATTTTTTATTAGTTCAGTGAAACCTATGGGCCAGTGATGACAGTATACCTAGGCTGGCAGCGGACAGTAGTTCTGGTAGGATATGATGCTGTGAAAGAAGCCTTGGTGGATCAAGCAGATGACTTCACAGGCAGAGCACCAACTCCAGTTCTACACAACCCTAACAAGAAATATGGTAAAGCGTGATCACTCAAATATGTTGTCTTTGTCAAGGCACAAGTGATTTGTTTCCTAGTGCTTTAATTCTTTCATGAATCAGCATGGCTTCTCTTCCATTACTTTGATAAGTGGTTTAACCTTTCAGGTATAGGGAGCAGTAACGGGGAACGCTGGCGTCAGCTGCGACGCTTCACAATGACCACTCTAAGAGATTTTGGGATGGGACGCAAGGGGATGGAAGAATGGATCCAAGAAGAGAGTGAACATATGAGGGCTCACATACATAAATTAAAAGGTATAGTTTCAGCTGATGTGAAAAGGGCTACTGTGCAATATGCCAAGCTACGTTTACTATGAACAGCATGGTACCTATATGTATATAACATATTAAAAAATTGAAATGCTGATAAGTGAAAACAAATACTAGCTCAGTGGATCTGCGTTCGACTACTCTGCCTAGGCTGCACTGTCCAGCGCAGATCCACTGAGCGCAGCGCAAGCTAGCAAGACAGAAGCTAAGCTCATTGCAACATGGCAAATTGAACCTCCCCCACCCTCATTCAGATCTGGCCTTTGGAACTATTTTGGTCTTCATGTGAAGTATGACCCTGAAGGTAAGCAAAGTAAAACAGTATGTCAGATGTGCCACGCAATGCTCAATTACATGGGTGGGAACTACTGCGTTAGCGCAGTTTGCTCGTTAACGTGTTGACGCCGTCCAGCCCCACGCACGGGGCGATCCGCGGTAGCTCGTTAACGGAGATTTGCCGTGTTGTGGCGTTAACGTCATTTGAGATTAACGCTGACAGCACTAGTGGGAACAAAATGAATATGACTGCACATTTACGCCGACATCATCCTAGTGCAAAGACAAGTGGAAGCAGACAAAAACAACAAGCACGCATGCTACAAACTTTACCTGAGTCATTTAGACAGCCGTTAGCACATGATTCTTCTTATGGGGACCTGATATGTTTAATGTGCTGCTGAGAATATACTCCAGAAGAAGCGTATAGTATAGCTTTTATTTTGAAAAGAACCATTTCTCTGTAATAAACTCTCTTTTCCAACGATGAGTGATTTCTCGATCAGATAGATTTATTATTTTATCCCTTTGTTGTTTCAGCAACATTAAATTTAAAAACTGTACGTTTGAGTTAAAATATATATTTATAATTTTAATAAATGACAAATTAAAAAAGCATGAACAGTTTTTTGTATCGAAAAAATATCCAACCGTGACACCAAAGTACCGAACCGAACCATGAATTTTGCGTATCGTTGCACCCCTAACAAATACATATATATTTTGATATATAAAACACTATATGGAACACTATCATCCCTAGTGACCACACCCATATACCGATTTTCATCTACAACTCTGGTTGTCCCAAATGTACACACTCTTTGCCATGAGAATGCTCTAAAGAAAGAGACAAGGACCAGTGTTAAAGTCACTGACACATCATGCCAGATAACCAAAAAGGAAACACAATAAGCTGTCCATGAACATAACAGGACACTACAATACTAACGGAAAATAATCAGTCTTCACTTTGGAAAAACAGAAGCATATTACAGTAGGCTAATCCCACTAACCCAATATTCTCCACTACTGAATTGACATCCACTACCACCACCACCACCACCACCACCAAAAAAACAATATGATCTGCTAAAACAGAGAGCTTTTGTGAGCTTCAGGTTGTTAACACATCAGGATGCACAACTGATATCAGAAATCACAGTCAAATGCATGAAAACACCATTTTCTGGAAAACCAACAAACATACGCTTTGAATCTTTTTAAAAGTTGATTGACCAAACTTGTAATAGTTTGAAACGGAGAAGCGCAGACTAAACAGTGGGAAAGTCGGAAGTGTGGGCATGTCATAACTAAAGTGAAGTCCTTAGTTAATTTGACAGATGATTCCTCTTCTCTTGCAGGTGCACCATTTGACCCCACATTCTCATTGAGCCGTACTGTGTCTAACGTGATCTGCTGCCTGGTTCTTGGTCAACGTTTCAGCCATGAAGACAAGCAGTTCTTGCGCTTCCTTACCATACTTTCTCATATAGGAAAGCTTAATAGCAGCCCTGTGGGTCAGGTAACTGAAAGTGGGAGCAGAATTAAAAATTAAATGCTTTTAAATTTGGTTTTCATATTTTGTATAAGAATATATACATCAGTCTGTCCTGCATCTTTTGAAAATCATACTGGAAAAATTATCCAAACACAGTACATGCTTTACAAGAATGTATGGTGCTATGCTTCCTTACAACAGATGTACAACCTCTTTCCGAAACTCATGGACCATCTTCCTGGCCCCCACCACAAAGTTTTTGCAGAGTATGAAGAGGCGAGAAAGTTTATCAAGATGAAGATCCAAGAACACAAAGACACATTGGACCCCAGCTCCCCACGAGACTACATAGACTCCTTCCTTATTCGAATCAACCAGGTTGGAAAACTTAAGCATAATATATAAAAGAATACACAAAACTACAACTACTGTGTTTATTAATGTAGGTAATTAATAAAATCTAAAGTGCTAAAAATTATATTCTTAATTTAGCTGTGTCCTGCACCTACATTGCCTAAGCAACTGTATGGACTTTTGGCTACCAGCAGAGTGTAGCACCAGCAGTAGCTAAAGAAAAAACGTGCGGGAGTTTATGGAGACCATGGAGCAGATTTTCAGCCAGCCTTAAAGCAACATGCTGTGGGGACATAATGTTGGAGCATTAGTTAAACCAAATGGCATGACCAGATATTTGAAGTGTCCCAGGTGTGTGTTCAAAAGCTGTCTTCCACTTGTCCTCATGTTTGATCTGAACCAGATGATATGGGTTTAGAAGGTTGAGTTTGGTGAAGACTGTGGCGCTTTGGAGTGGTTCAACTGCGGAGCTGATGAGGTGTAAAGGTTATTTATTCTTAACTCATTCACTGCCAGGGTTTTTGAGCATTTTTACTCATTTTTGAAGAGCCACAGAAAACTGTGTGTTATGATCACATAAACGCTGAACCTACCAAAATGAAGAACAGACTCTCTTCTTCCATCCCAAAAAAAAAAGCTTGTTTCTACCATTTTCCGTTCTTTAGTAATCAGCTGTAGAAGAGAGGTGGGTTCCACCAAAAATGCCTGTTTTGACCAAAAAAAGGGAGAAAACGAGCTTTTTGTGAAAAATACATTTCAAGCAGTCTGATGTTCACTGACAAGCTGCCCGAGGTTGTATTCTAGCCCCTCCCATTGAAAACGTAATTGACGTCTATAGACGTCAATGGCAGTGAATGAGTTAACTGTAATGTCATTTAAGCTGCAAAAATCAATACATGGCCGGAGACAGCCATCCTTTTTGTCAACAAAAAAGAAACTGGCCCCTATCGGGGAGGAAGATGGCTGAATGATGCTGGCTGTGAGAGACTCCCTTATGTACTTCTCCATGGCTGCACGTCATGATACACAAAGGGAACAGTGGAGAGGTCAGCGGCTGTGTTTTCCTCGGACAGCCTTTGAGGAGCCTGAGGTTGGCGAGCAGAAACGAGACAGTTGGCATGACAGAATGGGCTCCAAATAACAATTCTTTGGCTGGACCAATCTAAGAGAGGATTGTGAACCTCCAAACAAGGAAAACCTAGGATGAGTGGTGTATCTGGAGAATGAAATGTGAAAAAGTTGAGAGTCTCTCCGTGGTTTGTAATGTAATTACAAGTAAATTAGTAATGCGACGGGCGCAGTGCAATGATTGATGTGGGCAAAACCTTCATCGTTTAAGGCTTTGGCAGGAATGGGTGGATCTAGCTTAACCAGTGAGATGTTCAGTTGTCTGGCTAGCTCACTGCCAATGAGACTCTGTTCGGTGCCTGAATCTACAAGTGCTTGACAGGTTGCTTTAGGTTAAACAAGAGTGTGACTGGTAGCTGTAAACGGGGCTTAGAATATATTTGCATTCCACCCAGACCATGACACTAAGTTAAAATCAAGGAACAAACCATAATCAAACTTATTACTTGAGAAGTTGGTTTCACTAATGTAGTTAGTTCAATGCTCAGATGAATATCGAAGGATCTCTCCCATCTTAAAAAATAAATAATAAAAAATAATGGCAAGATAATCAACTGATGACAAACAGATGAGGTCATTCACCTCAGGTGTGCAGGGACAAACGGCTAGAAGCCAGAACAGATTCTGCCCCTGCAACACCAGACATGGTTAGATGCACACACAATTATACACTCACACAGACAGAAAGAAAAAATAGAGAGAGGAAAATGAGGAGAGACCAACAAGGACAAAGAAGCGCTGGAGTTCTGAAAAATCGCACAGAAAGGGTAAAGGTGGCCCCCACATCTCCTTGGCCATCAGCATCAGCTCCGTGATGTGAACCCGGAGGACACGTCTCCGGGTTCACATCACGGAGCACACGTCCTTGGGTCTGAACACAGCAGAGCTGGCACAGAAGGTTTAGCAGAGACTTTATTTCCTGAGAATCCTCAGTAAAAATAACATCCCTCAAAGGCTGCTGATGTCCTTCTATCGATGTTCTATCGAGAGCATTCTATGCTACTGTCTCTGTGTGTGGTTTTCCAGCTGGACAACAGCACAGAAGAAACCACTTCAGGGGATTGTAAAGATTCCCCAGGGCATAGGTGTCAAACTCTGGCCCGCCAAGCCATACCAAATTACTATTAGAGCTGGCCTACTGGTATTATACAGCTAATATATACATTGTTTAGTATTAAGCTTTGCTTGTTCCACATTCAGTTTTTCAGCAATTTGAGTCCATAAGAAGAGATTCATTCTTAAATCTGGAGGAAGATATTTTTCAATAAACATTAATGTTAGCCTGCGACCTTGTTCTAGTTTTGCATTTTGGCCCACTGTGTATTTGAGTTTGACACCCCTGCCCCAGGGGATCATTGCCTGTTCTTTACCCTGTCTGGACCAACTGCACCGTTCTCGCTGTCTCAGGAAAGTAGGACGCCCCCCTCATAACCTGTTTGAACCGCTCCCATCAGGCAATAGATATAAAAGCATCAGAACAAAGACTAATAGACTAAATAGCAACATCTACCCTGCAGCTGTTAGGGTACTGAATTACAGGTAATCACCTACAATTAGCCCGACAAATACTGTGCAATGGATGACATCCTGTGACATCCTGTGCAACAGTGCTTATGTGCAATAAGGTTCTATTAATTATTACTGAATATAGTCTTCTGCCTCTTTTTTTATATTTCATTTGTAATTATATTTTAAACTTTGCTTGACAAGGCAGGGACTGCATTTATTTTGTTGTACTTGTTAAAATGACGATAAAGATATTCTGAGAACAATGGCAACTTTCTTCTCTCAGGAAAAGGAGATTTCCACAACTGAGTTCCACTATGACAATTTGGTCTCTACAATAATGACTCTGTTTATGGCTGGAACACAAAGCACCAGCTCCACCCTGAGATATGCTCTTAGCGTGCTGATTAAATACCCCAAAATACAGGGTAAGTTTACAAAACAAGACCTTGAATTTACTTTACGAGCCCTAATACATTATGGTTAGGAATACGTCCCTTGGTGGACGTATAAAACAAATCAGAGTGGTAATTATTTCTGCTTTGCTGTGTCCAGAGAAAATGCAGCAAGAAATTGACACTGTTATTGGAAAAGGCCGTTGTCCCAGGATGGAGGACAGGAAGTCCCTCCATTTTTCACTTGCTGTCATCCATGAAGTGCAGCGTTTTCTTGACCTTATCCCTCTCAGCATCCCTCACTACACACTGAATGACATATCCTTCAGGGGTTATACAATCCCAAAGGTATTTTCAATTCCAAGATCTCATGTGTAGTACAGAATCTATTGTATATCAAGTCAGAGAATAATGTTGAAAGCAGCAACACTAACAAGATATATGTTTTGAATAGGACACTGTAATTATTCCGCTGTTGCACTCTGTGCTAAAAGAGGAAAAGCAATGGGCCACTCCCAGGTCCTTCAACCCCCAGCACTTCTTGGACAATAATGGCAACTTTAAGAAAAGTCCTGCATTCATGCCATTCTCTGCAGGTAAAGAGTCAACACACAGTTATTGATCATCCAGTTCTTTTGCATGTTGACGTAATTTTTTTTTTCCAAATATCTTGATATTTACAGTGAAAAGCAATTCAGGGCTCTAGAATGTGACCAGTTTGGACACACATGCAACCTAATTTCTCAATGGTGTGACTAAAAAAATCCTAGTTCGCACCGGTGTGACCAGCCATTCGAGTAAAAGAAAATGTCCCTACAACTCTGAAAGTCTCCGTGTGGTCAACAACAGACACACACTATGCCCATATCATGGTCTAAACCATTTAGAGACCTCTCTGAATAGCTGTGGTCCACATATTTCTGTAGGCCTGCGTGTGTGTACGTTTGAAAGTGCAGGCGAATAGAGAGGTGTGAGTAGCCTAGGCCCGATAGAAGTAGATATAGCTGTGGGTAATGATAAAAGATGAAAAGAACGATTGATAACTTTTTCCTTAAGGCCTGATCCGTCCGTAGCCAGTGCTATGACACGGAGCCATCAACCTCTCAGGTTGTGTCTAACACTGGTCTGGAGATGGCATAAGATAATGAGCCATATACGTTTGCAGCAAACAGGTCACCAGAGGAGGCCAAGATGATGATTAAGTTTAACATTGCCTATGTAATGTTACAATATGCCTATTGTACGTCCGAAATAATTCTTCACAAGAAAAATGGCTTGAACGTAAACCCTACATACAGTAATGATGTCGCGTATGTGAAGTTTATAGGTGTCATCCCGAACACACAAGAAAAAAATGGGAAAAAGGCCAAATTACAGGAGTTGGCCATCTGAGGGGCATGTGACTGCAGTGGAGGATAATCTATAAGATATCAAGCTGTTTAGATGTTCAGATACTGAGATGTTCAATTTGAAGGCTTATCAGACACTTTGAGGTCTTTTTAATTAAGATTTCCTTTTCTTTAATATATCTTGAGATGTATTAAGTTTCAATTTCAGCTCAGTGAAGCACTTAAAGCACAAGCACTTTTTCAGTCACTTATGTTTGTTGTAGAACTGTGCTCCAAATAAAGAACTTTGTGTTGACAAGATTGTCATTTACAAATCAATACTGTCTGTATGGACAGCTGCCCCCCCCCCCCCCCGAAAAAAAGTGAATATGTAAAATTGTGGTGGTAAGCAATGTGGTTGAAAAATTTGGGTGCACCTAACTTTTGTGCTGGCGCACCTTAGAAAACAAGTGCAACCGTGACAAAAAGTTAGTCTAGAGCCCTGCAGTTATTTTTAATCAGAGTCCTTTGTGTATCTCTACAGGGAAGAGAAACTGTGTTGGCGAGTCTCTGGCCCGTATGGAACTTTTTATTTTCATAGTATCATTGCTGCAGGATTTCACTTTTTCCTGTCCTGGAGGCCCTGACAGTATAAATCTCATTCCCGAATACAGCAGTTTTCTTAATGTGCCCTGTAGATACCATATCATGGCCACACCTCGTTAAAAACATGATTTGTTCAGACAGAGTTATAGTCTGGTTGAAGCACTCGAACAAGGATGTCTTCATCAGCTTCTTGTGAAACAGTGATTTGATGTTTATTTTACAGTTAGTTTGCTAGTACCTCACTGATGTAGAACACACAACCATTACATGAAAATCTTTCATCTCATTATAACTGTGTTTATGTTTTTTGTCATTTATTCTTCTTTTTTTTTATGAGTTGATTAATGGACTGTTTTTCTCTACAAGCAATAAATATTACTACTATCTACTAAATGGCTTTACACCTATCAACAAATCATAAAGACTTTTATATAAATACTCAGTCTCATCATCATTGTTGAAACTGTAGAAAACAAAAAAATACAAGGATTAACGTGAATGAATTAAAAATTGCTCTCCTGTCTGAAATGTTGTTTCAACATTAAAATCTTAGTATTTGCTTTAATAACATTCTCTCCAATGATCTATTCAGCTACAAGTGTAGCACAATGTTAACGCAGCTGGTTTTCTGCAGAGATTACTTTGACCTCTTTTGGGTCAATATAGCACATTTTTAACTACGCCACTTTGGGGTAAACACACGTGAACCCTGCAAAGAGAGTCCGAGGTTATCCTCTCTCTTTCCCTTTGACAGCTGGTAAGGACCCAGCACCTTGTAACGCTAAGTGGAAAGGAAAGTGGACGGTTGGAAGCACCAACTATGTCTCTAACTTGCTTGAGGCCAAGTCAATTCCATGCAGACTACCTAAATGATCACAGTGTGTTTCTGATGCGTTCAGGGTCAGTAGTTTGCTAGTACCTCACTGATGTAGAACACAAGACCATTACATGTAAATCTTTCATCTCATCATAACTGTGCTTTCTGTTTTTTGTCATGTATTGTTTTTTGTTTCCTTTTTTTAAAAAAGAGTTATTGTTTCTTGTATTAATTGGACTATTTTTCCTCTACAGGCAATAAATATTTCTACTATTATTAACCAATAACTACTGTAAATGGCTTTACACCTATCAACAAATCATTAAGGTTTTTATGTAAATAGTCTCATCATGGCTGTTAAAACTTTACAACCCCCCCCCCCCCCCCCCCCCCCCCCGCAAAAAAAAGCCTAACAAGGACAAAGTAAATTAAAAAAAAAATTGTTCTCATGTGTGAAATTTTGCTTTAAAATTTAAATCATAGTATTTTCTATGGAAGCGTAGAGCTGACACCCAGGCAATAAAACAACAGAGGTATATCACGTTATACGTGAAAACTTTATTGTTCTAACAATATACTTTTCATGTTTGTACAATATACTATCATGTTAGTACATTTTTGCAGAAGTCTGTGACCCCCAGCAAGACAGAACTCAATTGATAAAGACCTATCAAAAATGATTGCAAGAACAAATAGCTCAGAAGTGCATTTAACGTGTTTATTGTTGTGTGTCGTCTAGCCTGCCGCTGCTGTTGGTTTTGGAGCCGCAATAAAACATTTGACAGTTTTAAAAAAATTCTAAAAAACATAATAAATTAAAGGTTAACTAAGAAGAGTGGTTAATCAATAAGCTCACCAGTGTCCTATTCCATGCTTACGCAAACTCCCTGTTAAATATAAACATCTCCTATGTGTGACTGTCCTGGGTCTTGGAGCCAGGCTTTTGGGTTGCTGGCATATTAAGTTCTGTTTTTATTACAGTTTGATTTATCCTGTTCTATTAGTATAGTTTTACTCTTAGTTAGACTTTGCAGTCTTAATCCCAATTGATATTGTCTTTGAGTTCTTCTTTCAACAGGGCTCTCTGTTGCTTTATTTGTGTAGCTGTAGTGTGAACTTCATATTTCTCATAACCCTGAGTCTTGTTGAAATTTCTTTTTGCTTCTAGTTCCTTGACTTGCTGCTGTCTTGTATTTTTTTTTCATTATTTTATAGTTTTTATATTATATAGAGCAGGATGGAATCTTGTGCAACTGTGATCTTAGCAGGTTTAATCTTAGTTCTGCTGTGGATGTTTAATATAAAACACAAAAGGAACTGGCATTTGCCTCCAGGACCCACTGCACTTCCTCTCATAGGAAACCTTCTACAGATAGACAAAAAAGCACCTTTTAAAAGCTTTGTTAAGGTAAGAGTTCACTTTTTAAAATATTTGTGCGTTTTTTTAAGTTGTACAATATATTTTCTCGTAATTTGAGGAGACTCGCATACTTTCTATAAACACACCAAATTTAACTTTAACAGCATGTTGGCATTTAGACAAAATTTCAGATGAATGCGCATTTAAATAAATGATTTATTTAATTTAAATGATTTAAATAAATCATTTTACCTATCTTTAGTTCAGTGAAACCTATGGGCCAGTGATGACAGTATACCTAGGCTGGCAGCGGACAGTAGTTCTGGTAGGATATGATGCTGTGAAAGAAGCCTTGGTGGATCAAGCAGATGACTTCACAGGCAGAGCCCCAACTCCATTAATACACAACCCTAACAAGAAATATGGTAAAGCGTGATCACTTAAATATGTTGTCTTTGTCAAGGCACAAGTGATTTTGTTTCCTAGTGTTTAATTCTTTCATGAACCAGCATGGCTTCTCTTCCATTACTTTGATAAGTGGTTTAACCTTTCAGGTATAGGGAGCAGTAACGGGGAACGCTGGCGTCAGCTGCGACGCTTCACAATGACCACTCTAAGAGACTTTGGGATGGGACGCAAGGGGATGGAAGAATGGATCCAAGAAGAGAGTGAACATATGAGGGCTCACATACATAAATTAAAAGGTATAATTTCAGGTGCTGAAAGGTCATTTCACATGCCCTAAATATTACAGGACACTATAACACTAATTGAATATAATCAGTCTTAAGTTTAGCAAGATAGAAACATACCACAGTGGGCTAATGCCACTAACCTATTATTTTCCAGTACTGAATTGACACCCACCACAGCCACCCAAAAAACACAATATGATCTACTAAAACAGTGTTTTTGTGAGCTTCAGGTTGTTAACACATCAGGATGCACAACAACTGATCTCAGAAAACACATTCAAATGCATGAAAACTGTTATTTGGGAAAGCCATGTGCCAACAAACATACTCTTTAAATCTCTTTAAAAAACTGACTAAACAGTGGGAAAGTTGGAAGTGTGGGCATGTCATAACTAAAGTGAAGTCCTTAGTTAATCTGACAGATGATTCCTCTTCTCTTGCAGGTGCACCATTTGACCCCACATTCTTATTGAGCTGTACTGTGTCTAACGTGATCTGCTGCCTGGTTTTTGGTCAACGGTTCAGCTATGAAGACAAGCAGTTCTTACGCCTTCTTACCATACTTTTTCAAATAGAAAACGTTAACAGCAGCCCTGTGGGTCAGGTAAATTAAAAATTAAATAGAAATGCTTTTTAATTTGGTTTTCATATTTTGTATAATAGTATATACGTCTTTTGAAAATCATACTGTAAAAATGATCCAAACACAGTAGATGTATCATTGTCTCTTCACAAGAATGTATGTTGCTATGTTTCTTTACAACAGATGTACAACCTCTTTCCGAAACTCATGGACCATCTTCCTGGCCCCCATCAAAAAGTTTTTGCAGAGTATGAAGAAGTGAGAAAGTTTATCAAGATGAAGATCCAAGAACACAAAGACACATTGGACCCCAGCTCCCCACGAGACTACATAGACTCCTTCCTTATTCAAATGAACCAGGTTGGAAAACTTAAGCATAATTTATCAAAGAAAGCTCAAAACTCCAAATACTGTGTTTATTAATCTAGGCAATTAATATAATCTAAAGTGCTAAAAATTTCCTAATCTTGCTATGAATGATTTTAAACACTCCTCTGTGAATTGCCTTCTTGTGATGGAAAGGTTTGCATGTTGTTGGAGGAATTTGTTTGTGACAGAGTCTCCTAAGGCAAACTTGTCCTGGCTAAGGGACCAAATGAAAACTGATTCAGATAATCCCTATGAAGAAGGGTTTTGGGACAAGGAACATTATCTTTCTAGTGGGTAAGGAGCATGATGTTAAATTAAAAGACCCCCAGCTAGATGTGGTCAGGCTTATTTCAACACATTGCACAGGCTCTGGAACCAAACTCCTTTTGAGGGTCTGGACTCAGTGCCAATCTGGAGTTTCAATCAGTATACTTGTATCTCCTCAGTTTTTCGCCTGCACATTGGAAGTTTCACTGGTGGACAAGTGAGTTGTTTCCCTGCCCCTTCCGGTTGGGGACTGTGCACTTACAGTCTTTTGCACTAATGTGCTTAACAACAGTTCAGAGTTCAAATTCAAATTTTATTTGTCACACACGCAACCATACACAGTATGACATGAGGTGAAATGCTTGTAGCTGTGCAATGCCCGAAATGACAGTGGTTTTACAGTATTTACAATTTACAGGTTATACAAAATTTACAGATTTAACTTAGAAATTTACAGTAAAAAAAATGTGCAAATAGCAGAAAGAGATTATAAATTATAGGAAGTGTGCATGAAGAAAAAACAGAGTGCATGTGGTGATGTGATATGTGTGGGAGAGTCCAGTCCTACACCTGGTTCAGGGCCCGAATAGCCTGGGGGAAGAAGCTCCTCCTCATTCTCTCTGTTTTGGCCTTAAGGGAGCGGAAGCGCTTCCCAGACCTCAACAGTGAGAAGAGTCCATTGTTGGGATGGGAGAGGTCCATCATAATCTTCCTGGCTTTGGACTTGCACCGCTTGGTGTAGATGGACAGCAGGTCAGGGAGCTCTGATTGAATGATGCGTTCGGCTGAGCGCACCAGTCTTTGCAGATCTCGTCTGTCCTGCTTGGTGCTGTTCCCAAACCAGGTGCAGAGGTTTCCCGTCAGGATGCTCTCGATGGTGCAGGAGTAAAAGTTCTTGAGCACCTTCAGTGGCAGATGGAAGTCTCTAAGTCTTCTGAGGAAGAAGAGACACTGACGGGCTTTCTTAACCAGGGTGTTGATGTGACAGGACCATGACAGGTCCTGAGTGATGTGGACACCCAGGTATCGGAAACTGTCCACTCTCTCCACTGGCGTGCCACTGATGATTGAATTAAATGAATGCTTTATTGGTTTATTGGCCATATGCAGGTTGCCCCGCAGAGGAATAGGACCCCCCCCGACTTACACACACAACAAAGACATCACATGGGAATACAGTCGGAGATTGGCAGCGTTGCAGAGAAAACACTGAAAAATTACACAACAATGGGAAAAGTACAAGAGGAAAAAAAGAGACCTCTTCTCACGCTGGGCACCTATGGGAGGACAGCATGAGAACAGGAAACAAAAAAAACTCCTCTGCACAGAGAGCACATTAATGTCCACATCACAACATTAGAGCACGTGACTAGCCTCACTGTAGAACTGAGGGGCTTGTAATTCCTCGCCTGCTTTGTAGTGAAGTCCACGATCAGCTCCTTAGTCTTGCTGATGTTTAGGAGGAGATTATTCTCCTGGCACCAGGTCTCCAGGTTCCTAATCTCCTCCAGGTAGGCCGTCTCGATGTTGTCGGAGATCAGGCCCACAACAACAGTGTCGTCAGCAAACTTGACAATGGAGGTGGTGTCTGATGTGGCTACACAGTCATAAGTGTACAGTGAGTACAGCAGGGGGCTTCAAACACAGCCCTGAGGCACTCCAGTGCTGAGTGAGATGGAGACTTGTTTTGCCACCCTCACTGATTGGGGTCTGTCTGTGAGGAAGTTGAGGATCCACTGACACAGTGATGAGCTGAGTCCTAGATCCGTCAACTTGGTGAAAAACTTAGAGGGAATTATTGTGTTGAATGCTGAACTGTAGTCCACGAACAGCATCCTAACATAACTCCCTCTGCCAGTGTCCAGGTGACTCAGGGATGTGTGGAGCAGGTGAGCTATGGCGTCGTCTCTGGAACGATTAGTCCAGTAAGCAAACTGAAGTGAGTCGATGGTGACAGGAAGTGAAGAAGTGATGCGATCTCTTATCAGTCTTTCAAAACACTTCATTACAACTGAAGTCAGTGCTACTGGACGGTAGTCATTGTGGCAAGCGGGCTGTTTGTTTCTTTGGAACAGGGACAATGATGGACTGTTTGAAGCACGTGGGAACCACTGCTTGGGCCAGTGAAAGGTTGAAGATTTCCGTGAACACCGCTGCTAGCTGGTCAGCGCAGGCTCTCAGGACCCGGCCAGGGATTGCATCTGGTCCTGCTGCCTTCCTGGTGTTCACCCTCCTGAAGGTGTTCCTCACGGCATGCTCTGTGATGATGAATGCATTGTCTTCACTGGTGCACTCCGAGCGCGCGCAGCCGTTTGTTGTTTTAATTGCTGCGGTGTCATTCTGTCCACTTTTTTATGGACAGAATTTCTAGGTGTAGCAAAGTGGTGGAAGGATTCCACTTTGGGGGTCTCACAATCTCCCTGACCTTTACAGATTATGTGGTTCTGTTGGTTACATCAAGTGATGACCTTCAACTTGAACTGGAATGGTTTGTAGCCAAGTGTGAAGTGGTGGAAATGAGAATTGGCGCTTCCAAGTTTAAGGTCAAGGTTCTCAGCTGGAAAAGTGCACCCAAGTGCTGCTAGTGGTTAGCTTTAAGTATCTCAGGGTTTTATTCCCAAGTGAGAGGAGAGGGACATGGGAGATTGACAGATGGATTGGTGATAGTTGCAGTAATGTAAATGATATCCAGCTGGTGAAGAGAGAGCTGAGCATAAAAGTAAGGCCTTTGATTTACTTGATTTCAGGTTCAAGGTTCAAGGTTCTTTATTTGTCACATGCATAGTTATACAAGTATAACACACAGTGAAATGTAGCCTGACACGCTCCTCGACATGTGCAAAAATTGGGGGGGGGGGGGGGGGGGGGGGGTGTAGAGGAAGAACATTATATATATATATATATATATATATATATATATATATATATATATATATATACATATAGTATATACACTGGGTGAATGTGCAGTAGTAGCATTTACTGGTTAATCTATGTCCCTCACATCTTGCAAGGGACATAGGTTAACCAGATTAACCATAGACCACTACCCAGAGCTAATGAGCTCTGGGTAGTGGTCTATGGTTTAGCTCTGGGTAGTGACTGAAAAAAAAAAGACCATTGTGTAAACAAGCACCAAAAATGACATTTCTTCAAAGGGTGGCTGGTTTCTCCTTTTCGAGACAGAGGAAGGAATCCGGTAATTTTGGAGGAACTCAGAGTACTTATTTGTAACACCCTATCGACAGGGGCTCTGGGTTCTGTTGTTACACCGGGCTTGGACCGGCAAAAGTGACTCGAAATAGGCACTCTGGTGGAGTTACTTTGTGTGTGTGAGGTGCTGTCGTAGAGCTTGATTTATTTGTTTGATTTATTTGTTGTGAATAGAAGTAATTATGCCACAATAATAAGGGAACATTGAAAATATACAACCCGTTGAGGGGACGGATGACATACATGCTTGGGCAATGGAAAGGTTTTATTTTTTGGATTTCTTTTGTTATACTTTAGCTATTATTCTCACATGCAAGTAAAGTTAATGGGATAAATCAGGAATTAGTTCATTTCTCAGGAGAGAAATGAAAAGGGGGAAACTGTTTCGAAATAAATATATATTGTTAGTGCTTATTTTCTGTTTATATTGTTTTATAGAGGCCAGTGTAGTAAAACGCCCCTGGACATGGACTCTGGAACACAGAAAATGCAGAGGAAGAAACACAGACAAACCAGCAACAAACACAGGAAGACACAGGGCTTAAAAGACAGAGGGATAATGAGGGAATGATACACAGGAGGAGAGCAGAGCTGGGAATAATCACACATAACCATGTTCTAATAATAATAATAATAATAATGGATACTTTATTGATCCCCATGGGGAAATTACTCTAGCTGACCTGCATTGGCTACCCATTAAATACCACATCCAGTTTAAAATACTGTTGCTTACATTTAAAATTACCAACAACACAGCACCGAGCTACTTTAGCAAACTCCTTAAATCGTATGTTTCTGCCAGAGGGAACATTGACACTGAACACGGGTCAAGTCTATTAAAGTAAGATATGATGGTAAGATAATAACTGATGACAAACAGATGAGATTATTCACCTCAGGTGTGCAGAAACAAAGGGCTAGAAGCCAGAACAGATCAAGATGCACACACAAATATACACTCACACAGACAGAAAGAGAAAAAATATAAAGAGAGACAGATTGAAGTACAGAGAAGCACAGAAAAACAATGACAACTTTTTTCTCTCAGGAAAAGGAGATTTCCACAACTGAGTTCCACTATGACAATTTGATCTCTACAATAATGACTCTGTTTCTGGCTGGAACACAGACCACCAGCTCCACCCTGAGATATGCTCTTAGTGTGCTGATTAAATACCCCCCAAAACAAGGTAAAACTGTGAATTTACTTTATAATACATTCAATACTAATACATTATGGTTAGGAATACGTCCCTTGGTGGACGTATAAAACAAATCAGAGTGGTAATCATTTCTGCTTTGCTGTGTCCAGAGAAAATGCAGCAAGAGATTGACACTGTTATTGGAAAAGGCTGTTGTCCCAGGATGGAGGACAGGAAGTCCCTCCCTTTTTCACTTGCTGTCATCCATGAAGTGCAACGTTTTTTTGACCATGTCCCTCTCAGCCTCCCTCACTACACACTGAATGATATATCCTTCAGGGGTTATACAATCCCAAAGGTATTCTCAATTCCAAGATCTCATGTGTATTACAGAATCTATTGTATATCAAGTCAGAGAATAATGTTGAAAGCAGCAACACTAACAAGATATATGTTTTGAATAGGACACTGTAATTATTCCGCTGTTGCACTCTGTGCTAAAAGAGGAAAAGCAATGGGCCACTCCCAGGTCCTTCAATCCCCAGCACTTCTTGGACAATAATGGCAACTTTAAGAAAAGTCCTGCATTCATGCCATTCTCTGCAGGTAAAGAGTCAACACACAGTTATTGATCATCCAGTTCTTTTGCATGTTAAATCATGCAAAAGAATAATTTTTTTCCAAATATCTTGATATTTACAGTGAAAAGCAATTATTTTTAATCAGAGTCCTTTGTGTATCTCTACAGGGAAGAGAAACTGTGTTGGCGAGTCTCTGGCCCGTATGGAGCTTTTTATCTTTATAGTATCATTGCTGCAGGATTTCACTTTTTCCTGTGCTGGAGGCCCTGACAGTATAAACCTCATTCCTGAAAACAGCAGTTTTATGAATGTGCCCTGCAGATACCATATCATGGCCACACCTCGTTAAAAGAGATGAATTTGTTCAGACAGAGTTATAGTCTGGTTGAAGCACTCCAACAAGGATGTCTTCATCAGCTTCTTGTGAAACAGTGATTAGATGTTTATTTTACAGTTAGTTTGCTAGTACCTCACTGATGTAGAACACAAGACCATCACATGTAAATCTTTTACCTCAACACAATTGCAATTTGTGTTTTTTCAGTCATGTATTCCTTTTCTTTAGTGAGTTATTTTTTCTTGTATTAATTAGATTTTTTTTTCTCTATCCAATAAAGATTACTACTGATTTTAACCAATAGTTACTTTTAAAAAAACTACACACCTATCAATGTTAGATTTGTATTGTTTATTGTCATTTATGCTTAGAAATATTTAACCATATATGCTTAGAGGTGTACAATCGATTGTGTAGTGATAGGATGTGTGATCCTTAATAGTCTTCAAAGGCTTTGTGTGCATTCCAGAGTGCTCTGGCTTTCACACCCACATTCTGGGAGCATGGGAGAGGTCGTACATTGTCTTATTGTTTTATGGTAGGATGAACGTATCTATATCTGTTTTAGGCTAAGTGCCTTTTGTTTAGATGAACTGCTGGACTTCAAGATTAGCAGGTTTAGGGAAGTCATTTATGGGGTCACACTCTGACCCCCCCCCCCACACACACACACACGCACACTTACACAACGCACAGGCAAGGTACTCTTTGTTTGTATGTAGACGTCATATGTTAATGAACCTATGTATATTCATGTAACCTCAATAAAAGAGCAGTGTTACGGGGGAGCGGACGAGAGCGACTGGGGTCAAGCGAAGGAACGGCGCTTGTCGTGGTTCTCTCCCTCAAAACACGAAGAACTTTGCCTACTTGGTGTTTAATGCTTTTTGCTGTGCAGTTGAATTGTCCTTAACGTTCCAGCGAATAGGTTTATGCTACAAACCTATCATTCAACAAATTGTAAAAGCTTTTATGTAAACAGTCTCATCATTGTTGTTAAAACTGTACAGAAAAAAATACATTAATTAAGTCTAACACGGACTTCAAAGTAAATTCATTTAAAATTGCTCTCCTGTGTGAGACGTTGCTTCAAAACTAACATCTTAGTATTGGCTTTTATTACATTCACTCTTTGATTGTTTGATTGTTTCAGGTTTTTTTTCATGAACACCAAAACTAACAGCTCTAAATAATTACATTTTTATGGAAGAAGGTTATAAAAAGTAAGTGGATAACTTGTGGGATTAGTTGCGCTAAATTTAAGACTATAGAAACAGAGCGCTCACTGTGAAACCGACCTCAAAGCTGAAAGCTTTAAGAAACACATTTTAAGTAATTATTTTAAAAATAGAACAGGCAAAGTTTATCATCTCATCCACATCTATCTCCGACCACCAAACCCGCAACCTCTCATCCAACATCCAGACCGCTAAGTCTGCAAGCCTTTACCTCCTTGGCTGTCTTGCTCATGTAACAGTTTGCTGGTCATGCAACACAGAGCACCTGTATAAAAAAGCCCAAAGCCGACTGTACTTCCTCAGGAGGCTGAGGTCTTTTAACATCTGCAGGAAGCTCCTGAGGATGTTTTACCAGTCGGTGGTTGCTGGAGTACTTTTCTATGCTGTGGTGTGCTGGGGGAGCAGCACAGCAAAGAAGGACTCATCCAGGCTGGAGAAACTGATCAGGAGGGCTAGCTCTGTGGTCGGCATGAAGCTGGACACTCTGGTGACAGTGGCAGAGAAAAGGACATTAAAGAAACTGATGGACATTATGGACAATGCCAGACATCCTCTGCACACGGCCATTAACAACCAGAAGAGTCTGTTCAGTGACAGGTTGCTTCTCCCAAAGACAAGAACTAACAGACTTAAAAACGCCTTTGTCCCACACGCCATCAGACTGTTTAACTCCTCTCTGGAGGGGAGAGGGAGGGGAAACAGGAGGACAAAGGAAGGGGGCAACAACTAAGCTGTAGTGCCTCTTCACCTCACTGTGCAATACTTTTGTAAATAGTCAACGGTGCAATAGACTCAATACTTGAAATGTGCAATTCACTTGTATTTTTATTTTTATTCCTATTTATTCTATTTATCCCCTTCGTATATTTTATTTATATTGTCTCTGTATATATATATATATATATATATATATATATATATATATATATATATATATATATATATATATATATATATATTCTGTAACTCTGTAACTTCTGTCGGTGCTGTGCTTTTTTGGAAATCGAATTTCCCAGAGGAACCCACCCGAGGGATTAATAAAGTTGTATCTAATCTATCTAATCTAATCTAATCTCTTCTGTGGAAATTCCAGAAGATGATGAACTCATTCTGGTGTAAATAATAACTTGTGGCAAAGGATTTATGTTTATTCTTTTGGATTTGGATTATTTAGCATTGTAGTTGCTCATTTTTAACATGTATTGTTGAATGTTATGGTTGTGACTAGAGATGGACCGATCCGATCGGTATCGGTCCGATACTGACCTAAATTACTGGATCGGATATCGGAGAAAAATAAAAAAAATAAAAAATGTAATCCGATCCATTAAATATCACGAAAGCACCTCGCAAAACTTGCAACACGCCGTAACTCACCTCAGAACGTTAGCACGTCGGAGCAGTATGCATCACGTGATAGAGCAGCTGTGGCATGCGGGACCTGTCGGTGGTCTGGATAGCATTTGGAGCTTCGCTAGCAACCCGGCATTTCATCTCCCATAAAGTTATCCCCGAGAGAAGTAAAGCAAGTGTGTAAGTCCATCTCTGAATGTTTGTAAAGCATTCCTGCGTTAAGCTTAACAAGCGACTGCCTCTTCTTGCTGTTACTTCAATCATGAAACTGCTTAACGATCAGCTGATCGGCTTTTCTGTCGCGAGTCCGTCTCTCTTGTTTGTTTTTGGCCCACTTTGCACCAGAAAGAGGAAACCAGCGGCTGAACAACAGCAGCACGTTTAAGCTTGATAAGCTGTTGTTAGAATGTATTTAATATTACTTTCTACACCAGGATCTTTTTCTACGTAGCTGACGCTGGTAACTGTGCAGGGGCGGATCTTGCAAAGTTTAGCCAGGGGGGCTGATAGGGCATGAACAGGGAAAAGGGGGCACAAAGACATACTTTGAAATGTACATTGTGCCTTGGTTTAGAGTGTCTGGAAGAGAGTCCTGTCTCAGTCAATTATAGATGATGTGAGAGGGCGGGTGTGTGTGTTTAGGGCACGGATGGCTTGGGGATAGAAGCTCCTCTTGAGTCTCTCTGTCCTTGCCCGGAAGATGCGGAACCTTCTACCAGATTGCAGAAGTTGGAACAGTTTGTTGCCAGGATGGGACGGGTCCTTCAGTATCTGCGCTGCTCTAGTCCGGCATCTCCTGGTGTAGGTGTCCTGAAGCGGGGGGAGAGCAATCCTGCAGCAGCGTTCTGCTGTACGGATCACTCTCTGGAGAGCTTTTTGGTCCTTCACACAGCTGTTCCCAAACCACGATGTCATGTTCTGTGTGAGGATGCTCTCCACAGCGCCTGTATAGAAAATCCTGAGGATCTTTGGAGAGACCCTGAACTTCCTCAGTTGTCGTAGGTGATACAGGCGCTGCCTAGCCTTTTTGGTCTGGACCTGAATGTGGGCAGCCCATGTCAGGTCTGAGGAGATGTGGACACCAAGATACTTGAAGGACTGCACCCTCTCCACTGGCGCTCCATTGATGATGATGGGCTTGTAGTCTCTGTGCTGACCCCTTCTGAAGTCCACCACCAGCTCCTTGGTCTTGCTGACGTTCAGCTGGAGGTGGTTGTCCTGGCACCACGATGCCAGATTCTTCACTTCATCCATCCAACACCACTGTGTCGTCAGCAAACTTCACAATGGTGTTGGAGCCATGGGTGGATTATAAGGATAATTACATGATATATATTTGATATAATCTAGAACAATCTGCCGTGATTATAAACAAATATTCAACTATCCCAGAATTAAACCAGGTCTAAATGAAAAAAGGAGTGAGTATCACTACAAAGATTAACCCACATTGGTCCTAGTACAAGTTTGATATCAGCAAACACCGAGAGCATACCTATGACACCACAGCCATGCTATCATTCAAACACTGATAACAGCATAAATCGAATTAAATCGGGACTTGATGAGACCGTCTGAGTATCACTACAAATATTATGAAGTCGTCTCGTACCAGTTTGCTATCGGTAAACACCGAGAGCATTCACTGTTAGCATAGCACATCCATGTTAGCAGTGTATAAATGGATGGTTTAGCATATATTAGCGCAGGTATCAATAAAGGACTACCGTATTAAACACTTTTACTAACCTCAGGCAGATGGACAGGCGCTCTGCTGGTGGGATTGAGCGCCTGTAATTGGTGTCTAGGCGGGCAATTCTGGGACCGACGCGGGAAAGCAGGTCCTCAAACTGGCCGAGTGACAGACGATGATATCGCTGGAATCTGCCGTCATCCAGGCGCAGCTCCTGTAGCAAATGGTGAAACTCACCAAACTGCTCACGCGTCTCGAGGACCTGATGGACCCAGGTACGGCGAGGACGTCTTTTACGCCGCTGCTCTGCTCTCCACAGTAAATAGAGAAGGGAGACTCTCTCCTCAAGCGCTAGCTCGACAGCTGCCATCTTGCAAAGATACCAGTCTGGCACAACAGATGCGGTCACCGTCGATGAAAAAGTTGTTCCATTTAACAATGTTGCATCTATCTGCATCCAAGCCTAGCAGCTGCTCCAGGATGAGAATTTCCATTTTTGCCTGTTGCAGAATTTCAGGGTTTCTCTCATTGACTTTAATAGCAACAAATTCGTTGGTTTTTGTATTGCGACATTTGGTTACAATACCAAAGCGCCCTTCTCCAAGGAAACCCTCGACCTCGTAGTGACCTCCCAAAAGGGTCCCTTTAGATATTTCAAGATCATCTATAGAGGAGGATGTGTTGGCTGATGCGTTGACATATTCTTGTTGAGAAAATTCTTCTGAGTATTGGGAACTGCAGCTGATTTTCTGTGATTCTTCTCTTTTACAACTAGAAGGCTGCTGAGAGACCACAAGGTTTTGTCCCCCTGTGCTACTCATGTCAGTGCAGGGAGAACTCTTAGAGAGGCCAGGATTGAAAAAGGGGTGGTGGAAAACCTCCGAGGGTGTTATGCGCTGGTTTGGATCCAATGCTAACATCTCTTTGATTAGGCTGACAAATACATTTTGGATTTTTTCCCAACACCCGCTTATCTTCAGTAGTTGTTCAAGGTCATCGAGGCACTTAAGTCTTATGCATCGAGTGTCCTTGGACTGACAACCTGTCTCATCTTGAAATTGTCTTTCGGTCTTAAATGTCCAGCGTTGTCCGTTGTAGTTGTCTTTTATGAAATAGTTATCAGTGTATAAGCCAGAGTCTAAAGCATGATCTGGTGGCTGTCCCTGGGTCTGTATGATGAATTTCAAAACATCATAATCATTTCTCCCAGGGTAGAAAGGAAACCCTGTAGCAAGCTCCACAGCTACCAGCCCCAGGGACCACATGTCTATTGCTTCATTAAATAGACTACCAATCATAACCTCAGGTGCTCTATAACCAACCGTCCCCACACAGTCACCATTGTAACCATACTAAACACAACACCATTGCATTAATCTAGCTAAGTGTAAACAGCAGTAAATACTAAATATTCAACGTTGTTGTGCAGCACGCAGGACAGACAGCGCACAATGTGCTTCGAAGTAGCAGCCAAGAAAGGTGTAATTTAAGTCTACGAGCAGTGAACACCCGTGTGCATACCTGTGTGGCTCAGCCACCGATTGTGCAAGTTCCCCCACTTAAAATGATGACAGAGGTCAGTAATTTGCACCAGAGGTACACTTCAACTGTGAGAGACAGAATGTGAAAAAAAAATCCATGAATTCACATGGTAGGATTTGTAAAGAATTTATTCGTAAATCAGGGTGGAAAACAGGGTGGCCCCACTGTAACAACACATGTATTTTGTGAAAAATCACAATTTTGCAACTCAAAACTTTAAGAGGCATAAAAGTAAAACGGTAAAAGATTTGAAAAAGCTGATTTATACCTGAACAGCCCAATAATTTGAGAACATTTTAAAGTTTGAATGGTTCTAGGTGAAAATATGAGGAAGTAGTTAAGTTTCAAAAACAAGCGTATTTTAGCAGAATTGCGGAAGTTTCCCATTCATTTCAAAGGGACAAATTAAAGGAAAAAAGTGGAATATTTTAAAAAGTATAATAGCAAAAAATACCAAAAGTCATAGCGTACATTAGCAGAAATAGCAGAATAGTTAAAAATTTGAACGGTGAAAATCGGCTGAAAATTGTGGGACTAGTTAAGTGCCAAAAAACGTACGGAAGCAACTAGAATAAAGTAGGATAAAGAATAAAGAGAAACAGGAACTCAATACAATTATTGCCATTTCTGAAACATGGATCAATGCGGAGAAAGGAATGGACTTTGGACTGGAGGGATATGAAGTGAATTTTGTAAATAGAAGGAACAAGAGTGGAGGGGGAGTAGCTATGTATGTGGATAAAAACCTAAACTACAAGGTGGTAGAAAGTAGAGATGGACCGATCCGATATTACGTATCGGTCCGATACTGACCTAAATTACTGGATCGGATATCGGAGAAAAATAAAAAATGTAATCCGATCCATTAAATATCACGAAAGCACCTCACAAAACTTGCAACACGCCGTAACTCGCCTCAGAACGTTAGCACGTCGGAGCAGTATGCATCACGTGATAGAGCGGCTGTGGCATGCGGGACCTGTCGGTGGTCTGGATAGCATGTGGAGCTTCGCTAGCAACCTGGCATTTCATCTCCGACAAAGTTATCCCCGAGAGAAGTAAAGCAAGTGTGTAAGTCCATCTCTGAATGTAAAGCATTCCTGCGTTAAGCTTAACAAGCGACTGCCTCTCGCTCTCCGGCTGCTACTTCAATCGTGAAACTGCTTAATGATCAGCTGATCGGCTTTTCTGTCGCGAGTCCGTCTCTCTTGTTTGTTTTTGGCCCACTTTGCACCAGAAAGAGGAAACCAGCGGCTGAACAACAGCAGCACGTTTAAGCTTGATAAGCTGTTGTTAGAATTTATTTAATATTACTTTCTACTCGAGGATCTTTTTCTACGTAGCTGACGCTGGTAACTGTGCAGGGGCGGATCTAGCAAAGTTTAGCCAGGGGGGCCGATAGGGCATGAACAGGGAAAAGGGGGCACAAAGACATACTTTTCTTTCTTATTCTCATTTAAAATGTCGAGCTTTTAATAAATAATTATTTGACACCCAAAGTTTTAATTTGATGTAAAATGAATAGAAGTCAATTACTGTATATAGTGACTATTAAGTCTAATATATACACCCTAGTAAGCTATAGTACTTTTTCCTTTGGGAAGGTACCATCTGTGCAGTCTGCAATTTTGTTGAAGAAAGATGTTGAATCTATTTAATATTTCTTGAAAAAGAATTGATTTCTGTGCATTTTTTTCACACTTCATCAAATTAAGGTTGATTACGTCGATTAAGCATCATGAGGTGGAGCGTGAGGGGTGGTTCCCTATTTTTTATTTTTTTATTTTTGTTGTTGCTGGGAGTTGGAACCCTATTAGTTAGGTTTCTTAATATTTACGCTAAGTACTCTTTAAAATACCAGAATAGTGAGGATGGTGTAGGTTTAAGTTTATTAGATTGATCAGTATTGCTGAACTATGAAATATTTTTTTTGTATACAGGTATAACAGAATAGCTTTAGTGTAGTTGTTGTTTTAAACTTGAGTATGAACTTGCAGACTTGCAAAATGCAGCAAGATATTTTAAAAAACAGTTTTGTTGATTAAAAAACACTATATCGGATTCATATCGGTATCGGCAGATATCCAAATTTATGATATCGGTATCGGACATAAAAAAGTGGTATCGTGCCATCTCTAGTAGAAAGTATGACAACTGTAATTGATAATTTACTAGAATGTATAACAATTGAAATTTATAAGGAAAAAGAGAAAAATGTAATAATTAGCTGTATATATAGAACACCTGGCTCTAGTATTCAAGTATTTAATGACTTCATAGAGGAAATATTCTCTAAAACAAATCAAAAAGTTATGTTTATCTGTGGTGATTTTAATATTGACCCGTTGAATCCGAAAAAGCATAAAATGACCGACAAATTCCTAAACACTATGTACAGTTTGAGTTTACATCCTAAAATAACCAGGCGTAGCAGAATTACACCACATTGTGCCACCTTACTTGACAATATTTTCACTAACAATATGGAAAACAACATTGTGAGCGGAATATTAATTAATGACATCAGTGATCACCTACCAGTTTTTGCAGTTTATGACACTAATTATAAGAAAAATCAGCATGAAGAAAAACTGAGATACAGACGTGTAAGGACAGAAGAAACTATGAATGCATTTAAGAACGATCTATTAAATCAGGACTGGGACAATGTGTACAAAGAAGCTGATATTGATATTGCATATGGTATATTTTTAAGAATATTCATGGAGTTGTACGATAAAAACTGTCCAACAATAAAATACAACAGAAAGCACAAATATTCAGATAGACCATGGATCACTAAGGGTTTACAAAATGCATGTAAAAAGAAAAATACACTCTATAGGGAATTCCTAAAACAAAGAACAATAGATGCTGAAGATAAATATAAAAAATACAAAAATAAGTTGACCAATAGTATACGTGTATGTAGAAAGGAGTATTATAGTAAAATATTGAACAACAATAAGCATAATATGAAGGGAATATGGGATGTTTTAAACGGTATCATTAAAAAAAATTCTGGACAACAAAGTTATCCTCAATACTTTATCGACAATGGCAATATTATGGAAAACACTGCTGATAAGGTCAACAGCTTTAATCATTATTTTGTAAATATTGGACCAAAACTGGCAGAACAAATTCCTGAGTCACTGCCATCAGTAGACTGTAGTGAAAACCTGATTGATAGGAACCCTAACTCAATGTTCCTTACATCAGTGGAGGAAAAAGAAATAATTGACATTGTACACATGTGTAAATATAAAACATCTACTGATTGTAATGATATTGACATGAAAATCGTCAAGAAGGTCATTGAAGGAATTGTAGGACCTCTAACATATATTTGCAACTTATCATTTCAGACGGGAAAAGTGCCAAACAAAATGAAAATAGCTAAAGTTGTGCCGCTGTATAAAACCGGGGAAAGATGCCACTTCACAAATTACAGGCCTGTTTCTTTACTACCACAATTCTCCAAAATCCTAGAAAACCTGTTTAATAAACGATTAGACAAATTCTTAGATAAATATAAATTACTCTCTGATAGTCAATATGGATTCAGATCAAAAAGATCAACATCTCTGGCATTAATCGAATCAATTGAGGAGATTACGAATGCTATAGATCAGAAACAGTATGCAGCTGGAGTATTTCTGGATCTCAAGAAAGCATTCGACACAATCAATCATGACATATTAATTAATAAACTGGAACGGTACGGGATCAGGGGGGTTGTACTGCAATGGGTGAAAAATTATTTAAGTGACAGGAAACAATTTGTGAAGCTGGGTGTCCATTAGTGATGGGATTTCCGGCTCTTTTTAGAGATCCGGCTCTTTCGGTTCGGCTCACTAAAAAGAGGCTCCAAACCGGCTCTTCAGGTTGTTTTGTTTCTTTAATTAATTTATTATTAACAATAATGTAAAATTATGCACAAAAGGAATTACTAACGTTAAAAAAAAGTGGTTTTATTTATATATGTTTATATATAAATATATGCGGTGGCCCCTGGAGACAAAACACGTACAAACTCCAAAACACATTTCTAGCATGAACTGAACTCCCAAAGCAGAGCTACTAGATCACTTAAATTACACAATTGAAAGCATGTGTGTATTGTTTGTGTATTTATACACAGGCACTCATATATATTCAAATAATTTAAAAAAAAAGTTCATTTACCTGTTACTACCACACACCAAATCCGATGGTTGGTACTTGCTGGCTTGTGTAGCCACAAGATAACAAAAGCCCAACACTGCGCCCAGCATCCTGGAGCACTTCTGTTGTCTTTTATACGTGTTTTGAGTTTTTATGTGCTTCGGAGTTTTTATGTGCTTCGGAGTTTGTACGTGTTTTAGAGTTTTTACGTGTTTTAGAGTTTGTACATGCTTCCGAGTTCGTACGTGATTTGAAGTTTGTATGTGCTTTATCTCTAGGGGCCACCGTAAATATACTTTTATTTATTCACTCCACATAAAATGTAATAAATAAATTATATAATACAAAAATCAACTATTCACATTTCAACTTTTAACTATTTAAATTTTCAGCTTTTTCCTTTTACAAATTTAAAGTGAAAACAACACAAAACACTGCAAACCACAACACAATTAAATATAAATCATATATATATATATATATATATATATATATATATATATATTTATATTTGTAGGTTGTGTATCCTTGAGGTGTTAATGGGGTTATTGAAAATGTGCGTATGTGCGTATATACGTATGTATGGATAGATAGAAACATATGTGTATATATATATAAAAAAAAAATTACACATAACATATAATGTAATTGCAAGGAGGTATTTCTGTAGTCTATTGATACTAGATAGTGGAGAAGGGGTGGGATTAAATAAGCTTATGCTTCTTCCTGCTCCTTTTTGAACATGAGCATTATTTGGAGTTGTGGTTGCTCATTTTCCTTTTGTTTTGCTTTGTTCATTTGTCTCTTTTAATTCTATTTTGTTGTACTTTTTCAACATGTTCAAAATAAAGATTCAATCAATCAATCAATGCATTTATTGAAGAAGGACCACCAAAATCTTTGTTCTATTTGGTGTACATATTAAGAGTTGCTGGACTAACAGTTGGTTTGATTTGCTTCAGAGAATCCTCAAAGTCTTTCATCTTAATGTTGCGCACCTCAGCAGCAGTCATAATACGGACTTGTTCTGGTCCCAACTCTCTTATTGGGCCAAGTGCAGCATCTTTGGCTAATGCTGTCAAATCGCTCCCTGAATATCCTACAGTCACTTTTGCAAGACAGGACAGTTCGTTTTTGTCACGGCTGCACAGCAGTCGTGTGGTGAATTGAGAAAAGGATCCAAGATGCAGGCACTGACTGGGGTGCGAGTGAAAATTTATTTGCAGAGGTGATAAAGTGACAAAACAGGAAGAGCAGAGCGGGGAGTAAACAAACCTAAACTGGGAAAACTAAAGAACAAAACTTAAACCAGACACTCACGGGAGGAGGAGCGAAATGCACAAAGAGAGATGGCAGAGAGACGCAGAATGAATACCAGGTAACAGAATAATGCAGACTGACATGGAGTTAAACAGACGACGCGACAGAGAGCACAGGAAAACACAGGGCTTAAATACACGGGGAGTAATCAGGGAATGGGCCACAGGAGGGAGACAGCTGGGAGCAATAAGGCTAACGAGACAGGGGAGAGGTAAAACTGAACACACTGACATGAGACATGAACTTTCAGAATAAAACAGGAAACTAACAGACACAGAACCAGACCGGACACTGAACTAGACAGGCAGACTCATGAGCAGACACAATAACACCATGGACAGACAGAGGGAACACAGAGAAGTGGAAGCAGGCAGGCAAAGAACAGAAACCTAACAAATGGCAAAATCACAACAGAATACACACTCTGAATGAACAAAAGCACAAGGAACACAAAACACTGAGTCCTCAGACTCAGGACCATGACAGTTTTGGCTCAGAATTTGCTTCAGAGAATCCTCAAAGTCTTTCATCTTAATGTTGCGCACCTCAGCAGCAGTTATAATACGGACTTGTTCTGGTCCCAACTCTCTTATTGGGCCAAGTGCAGCATCTTTGGCTAATGCTGTCAAATCGCTCCCTGAATATCCTACAGTCACTTTTGCAAGACAGGACAGTTCGTTTTGGCTCAGTGGACTCCCGTGCATTCCCAAAAGATTTTTCAGCAGTGTAAATCTTGTCTAAAGGTCACAGGAAACCAAAGCAAACTGACAAAAACACTAAGAAACAAAAACACTAAGAGAGGGACTGAGACCAAAAAACTATAACTGTGGTGGACAATAACAGGCAAAGACTATGACTAAGACTACCGTAGAATAACAGACGAAAACCATGACTGTGACTGAGGTCAAATAAACAGACGAACCGACAATGATAAGCAGAAAACAGAAGGCTTAAATACACACATGAGGTGATCAGTGGAAGTGGTGACACATGGGGGAACAGCTGACAGACATAACCCTAATGACAGGACCAAGAAAGGAAAGCTAACTATAATGAACAAGGTACACAAGACACTGTCAAAATAAAACAGGAACACTAAAACTAAGCATGGCAACACAAACTTAACAGACCTAAATACATGATGATAAATACCAAAACCCCAAAACATAGAAAACCAAGGAACAA